>NC_090273.1:68355307-68662544 GCF_040414725.1 Anabrus simplex
GCAGAGGCAACGCATGCTAGTGAAACTTTATTCAAATTAAATGTAAAATCTACAACAGAAAACTGATGGAAGAATTCTTAGAACATTATTAATAAAAAACACAAAGTTGATGGACAGTGGAGATTGTTGCCTAACAACATTGTCTATCGTGAATGTGAATCAATAATATCTACAATGCGTAAAAGAAGAATTTCCTTTTTCTGTCACATATCAAGATTACCAGACACCAGGATATTGAAACAACTATTTGATTACTTTTTGAAAAATAAAATCAATAATAATTGGTTCAAAGAAGTTCAGTATGGTTTGGAAGAATTGGGTATAACTCGGCAACAAATCAAAGACAGAAAAGAGAAGAGGATTTTGAAGAACAAAAGCATAAGTCTCAAACTAAAATCCATTGAACGGAAACAATATACTATATCGGACACACAATGGGCTTCCAGGTCAGAGAGGATGAGAAATTTCTAGGAGAAGAAAAAGAAGAAATTAACTCAAATGTATTGATTTAAGTGCTCCAATGTGGGCATAAAATATGTAAATAAATAATTTGCAAATGTGCTAGTTTTATTGTTGTATGTTTGCCAATGTAGAAATATCAAAATATCCCTTATGATGTGTGGTCTTTTAATCAATTTGTATTTGTATGCTACCTGGCACAAGTATTTTTTTCTCCTGTAGTACAGAAAACAAAATATTACCTCTTACTAGTTGAAGCAGGGAGATCAAAAACCCACGAACTCCAATTTTTGGCAAAATTGAGTTTTGGGCAGGATGGGGCTTCTTAGTGTGTTCCGCATCAATGGAAGGCAAGAATGCCGTAATTCCGTCATTCATCTGCATACAGGAGGTGCTTTTAAAATCCACGGAAAGCAAAACACCTCTTATTCCATGGAATTAGAGAGTTTTTGCATTCCATGCTTTATTTAGAGGTAGATGGATATGATGTTGTTCAGGTTAAACAAACTATGATATATGACTACCCTCAATATTTCTCTAAAATATTCAAGGGAAACCCAAGTACTAAAGAAACTAAACATAGTCCAACCGAGAAGTTCCTCATATTAGAAACTAAAGTGATACGATATTCAGCATCCCACAAAAATGGAATCCATGTGAGTAAAACTATGAAAGGTACAATGTGGAGTTGATTTAACATCCAGAGACCCAATACAACTGCATATTTTCCCACTCAACAAAAGTACAACTCACCCTTGCCACTGAAAAGAGAAAAACAAAAGTACTTGCAAAATTTAATGAAGTTCATTTCTGAGGAAAGTAGGATGTATTACAAAACACTGTTTGCTGCCAGTAATAATGCTATTTCACAGACTGAACATGAGAGTGAAAGTGAAACAGAATACCTGTAATGAAAGTCTTAAGCTTATTTGTCGTTTTATTTATGTATTTTAGTATGATTTAGATTCAAGTATTTAATAGATTTCAGGCTCACGCTGTACCTTTAAAATTTAAAAATGTAACAGTGCTAATTTTTATAATAAACTTTCATATTCTATCATCTCATATGGTAGTTATGACATACTGGTACGTTTTCTGTCACATTTTTTTATATTTTCATTATTTCATACACTCCGGAGGTCAAAAAACCCCTAACTCCACCACTATTTAATTCTAATTATAGCATTTAATAATATCAACACTTAGGTTATGAAGCATTTAATTGATAAAGAATATACTTTTACTTAATATAAGCACATAAACACATTAGATTTCAAACCAGTGAAAGGAATAATCAGTTTTTCCTCTCTCCTGTAAAATTAGGTTTATTGGAGTTAGTGGGTTTTTGATTTCCCTGCTTCAGTTGTCTGTGTCCAAAGATTCAAAATTACAACCACGTTAATTTTGACATCGAATTATATGTTCTTCTCTTCACAGTTTCCACCTCGATGTGACATGCAGTTTGATTGGTAATTGACAAACCTAATATTTTATGAAAAATAATTTTATTTTTCTGGTTCTTCTGAAGAATTAATGAAACCTCTCCTCTGAAGTTGTGATGGGCGAGTCCCCGGCGTGCCAAGAGATGGGGAAGCAAAGACGGATGGGAATGAAAAGGCAACTTTTCTGGATATGAACATGGTGTGTATTAAAAACAAGAACCACAATAAATGGATTTACAGTCACTGCATCATAAAAACATTTTATAATAAAGAAATGTGTATTTAATACATACACATACGTTGATTTCTAATCATCATACTGCTTTAAACTCCATTGAAATTGAAACTGTATTCCGGATACAAATGGTCACCCTCATTGGAGGACGGGTGATTTATTTCTTTAATAAATCTCTCTCTCTTGTATTTTTTAACTTTTACAACACATCGTCCATTTATTATTTATCTAGTAAATTTTAAAATGTCTTTCATCAATTTATCTATCAGTCAGGTGATGACGGTTCAAGAGAACTGAAACATGTTCTGGTGAAATAAATGTCTTTCCATTATGTATTAATAATACAGGGACATTATGTTATCTATTTAGGGGATTGTCGCTCACCCGGTTGCCTGCACTATGAGACTGTCTCCCGCCAAGCATTTTGCCATAATGAGGCCAGCACTTGCCCGGCACCAAGTCATAGAGTGTTTTCGCACAGCATTTCCTGTACTTTATGAAGGTATTATGTATATGCACTCGCTCAAGTAATGAAAACGGCGTTAGAACGATACATTGAGCACTAAATACCATGAACACTCACTCTTTAATTTCTTATTTACCTATGCATTGTTTTTTGCATTTTATTCGGCTGATGATGACCCAGATTAGGGTCGAAACCAGTACTGCTTCTGCTTTTAATTAAATAGGAATGTAATACTACATTTCATATTTATTTGTATTGAATAGGTTGAACTACCTTATTTATTATTTCAATTTCATTGTAACACTTGACTAAACTGAGCGATACGCAGATAAAGCTCTCTGCAGACTGCAAAGGAGGGGAACTTGTGGCGCCGAACAGCGTATTATGACAAAGTGCTTGGTGGGAGACAGTCTCGCAGTGCGGGTGACCGGGCGAGTGACAGTCTCCTGAATAGATAAAATTATGTCCCTGTATAAAGTTGTTTGTAAAAGTGCCTTGAAAGGTAGAGCAATATCACTTTTTCTCTTATGAGTATAAGAAATTTTAGTTGGCGGCCAGTTGGCCGGCCAATGGAACAAAATAAGTCTGTGTCCCAAAGTCTGCACTCGTGGACAGTGAACTATGATGTTCAGTTTCAGTTCTCAATGCAAGTAATCACTCGTTTCCATAGACACTAATACGCAATAGATTTTGACCTAGTGAAAGCAAGCAAACAACGTGGCTTGACGTTCTTGCAGCAAATCTGCAGTGAAAGGCTAAATAATGGCCAGTGCCTGTTGAAGTCAATGAAGGAAAAAAGAGAATATATTCACCAACCATTTCATATTACCTTAATAAGTACAATCTTGAGGACATCGAGGTCATAGGGCTCATGCTGGGTGCAAGGGGCACCATTCCTGAAAGCCTCGATATCGATCTTGAGGCATCACTTTCACACTCCAAGACTTAATTAAATCAAAGTAATTTATCTGCTGCTTCTTTGTGACTAAGTATTGTTTTCTCTACATCATCAATAGAATTATTGTTTTTTATTCTGTATTGTAATTAGATTAGGTACTAAATTTATACTGTGTGATATTCTTTGTCGGTTTGGCAACCTCAGTCATTTGAAGAAGAATACATATTATTATTATTGCTAACCTGATCGGAACAGTAATTGTGAGCCTCTGAATATTAACATTTTTGCTTCATTTATAGTTTATTACCAGTGCACATGCATAATAAAATAGGAAATAAGGAGAAACTATGTTTTATTCAAAATGGCACTTAAGTGGGGGTTTGCCAAATGTAGCGTTGCAGCTAATGTGTTAATAATATTCATTTTGTTGGGTAAGTACCAAACGTTTCACCAGAGATCTTCTTCATGCTGACATTGTGTGACATGGAGTCTTGAATTAACTTCTTTCCATCCTTCATAAATCTAACTACCTTTGCTGGATTTGAACCTGCAATCTTGGAATCTGGAAGTTGAAACACTACCACGGATCCACAGACGGAGGGAGCTTAACTCTTGGTCATTCAACTGTGAATCTTGAACACTTTGCTTGCTATTGGAAAAAGTATCCTACTATTTATTTCTTTTAATTTATTTATTTTTATGCATTGAACAAACCTAATACAAAGAATGAAAAAAAAACTTTGTATAATTCGCATGTATTCAAACTAACTGCAGTGAGATTACAGTATGCTAAATAAATAGGAGGTTGAATTCTTTAACATCTTTACAAATATAGTTTTTCTCTTTATTTTGTACAAAGGGTGCCATTTTACAAATTTATCAAAAACAATTCACTTGCTATGCTTTGTTCACATACCTGTAAGATGAGCCATGCTACACCCTCGCAGTCTTGGAGACAGTCTTCAGTGTTATCTGTATTTGTTTACTAAAAGTGAGCACAGTATATCTTATCTTGTTTATTTACTTTAAAATGTCCTTTTTGGTAGTATGAACAAATTATTGGGTACCATTTCTGTTGAGATCCTTATACATACAAATATTGGATAAGGGTCTGTTGTGTCCAGAAGCAGGAGAACTTATCCTAATGTTAGTACTTGAATATATATTATAATGATATTTCACGATTCATTATATTGAATAGTAGATTTGATTTCATATTCACACAAAACAATAAATTAAAAATATCTCATAACTTTATAGTAATTGAAAGCACTGAGCTCTATAGAATTTACTTGGAGCGAGTGTGCCTTAATGGAAGATGTCTTTGAATTCTCAGTGTAAAAGAATGTTAAGTGTTTGATGTCGTACTGTATACTTAATCTCAGTCTGCAGGTAGAAACCAAATACTTCAACTATAGACCCCTGTGTCTCTGTTGATGTACCTTAAAGCATTGGTTCTCAACCACTGAGAGACCACGGATTGGTAAATTCTTTTTCTATAAGATGAGGGCCTGGTCACGACAAAATTTACTGATAAATATGGTACATATCCAACAAAGATGTTATTTTGATTGGTTTTGAGAACAGAATTCACCACCCATTGTAGTAATCAGCTTCTAGGAAATTTTTATAACCAGTCAAAAATGGTGATATCTCCTTTCCCGAATGTTGAAAAATTTCTATTCCTGAAAATTCTTGATCATTCAGAAATAACTGACATGGTCACTGACATTTGCAACACAGATGTTTAATTTTAGAATTCAAACTTAAGAGATGACATGGGTTTGCACTTTTCTACATAAACATGAAAATTACTCTCCTAAGAATATTTCCACTATAAAATATTTATTTGTGAAAAATGCTTAGAAAAGTGAAATAAATTCTAGGAAAATATCTTGTGGCCTGGTTATAACAGATGCCCAGTGGTTGAGAAACACTGCCTTAATGGGACATAAAGCAAAGCATATTTGCCCAGTAAACCAGGATAATGCTGACTAGTTAGAATGTTTTATATATATTTGAGTGAAATATTTAACAGTTCCTGTAATTTACAAAATATATGATTATTTTCATCTTATTTTAAAAATATCCTTTTCACTCCTAACCATTCAGCATAGACTGGCACGCTCTGCACGTCATGAGTTCTGCACTTTCTGTTGTGGAGTGCTGTGTCCTAAACATAATAAAGTAGGTAGAATCTACTTTGTCCTGCTACGTAGCAGTTGATGTCACGGTGCATCAGTAGAGAAGTGTTTGTTCAATGATTCGGTGTATTTGAAACCTGTTCATAAACTATCAGGAAGAAGTGGCAGCGAATGCTTGTACACCACACCTGGGAAACTGGAGCTGGAAAATGATGATGATAATGAAGCCTGTTCAAAAAATAACCAAACTTTGAAAATACCAGACAAATGCAAATTCTTTCTGCTGTATAGTGGTATCCTTCCTAATAACTGGCCATCTGCAGCTCATTTCTGAAACAATTAGTTATCGTTTAACAGCCATTAGTTTGTGAGTGTATTAGTATGTGTCATGACTGTCGAGGTGTCTAAATATTTTGAGCAGCTTTTCAACATTTGCTTCTCTTTCAAACTGGGGAAGTCATGAACCAAATGACGATGACATTTCATGGCAGTCCATGAGATGTTCGGAGTATTATGAGTGGTTCTGATGTTTCAAGGATGGTTGACAGTCAACAGATGATGACCCACATTCAGGATCAACATAGAGTGTAATGTTCACGTTGCACAAGTTCGTGAAGTTGTGTGTTCTAACCACTGTTTGACAGTTTTGGAAGTAGCAGAAGAATGTAACATCTCGATAGGATCATGTCATGAAATTCTCACTGAAGAATTAAAAATGTGTCAGAAAGCTTCAAAGCTCATTCCATGACTTCTGACCGAGGACCAGAGAGACCTTCGAGTTTCCATCTGCCAGGAACTTATTTCATAAACATATTGGAACCAGTGTTGAAACATGGTTTTATAGATATCACATCGGGACAAAAATGCTATCAGTTCATGTGAAAGAAATTTGCTGAGACTGAAGTCTTGAGATATTCGAAAGAATATCAGGAGAAAAGGACAGGACTTGTGGGGAAACAACTCCGGGAGCCTCCATCAAGAAAATGTGACAGCTCATGTATTGAGTACATTTTTAGTGAACACAAAGACGACTGTGCTTCCCCATACACCCTACACACCGCACCTTTCTCTACTCCCCAAACTGAAAATCACCCTGAAAGGACAATGTTTTAGGTCGACTGAAGAGATCATATTGAAATTGCTGGCAGAACTGCCCATCATCCCCCTAATTGCCTACCAGGACTGCATTGGAAGCATTGCATTTTTAGATGATTGGGAGTACTTTGAAGGAGAGGAAGGTAACCAGGCTGCAGGAAAGCCTGCAAAGAGTTAGGCTATTTTCAAATTTTGGTTATGTTTAGAACAGGGCCTTTTAGTAGTAGATGTTGCATAAAAGTGGATTAATAAACTGTGAAAATTTTGGAACAATCAATAAAAATTTATGTCTCTTGTGACTGCTTTAGTAAATGCATGTTAGGTATGGTCTGGGCGTTCCTCCTTGTGCAGTAGCGAGGAAGAGTGCAGTGAAACTTCTCCCATGGTGAAGGGTTACAAAAAAGTGTTTGCTATGTGACATTAGTTCTGAGTGCTCTGTTTCAAATTTATAAGAGAAAGAAAACAAATCTTGAGGAATACAGTAATATTATTTTAGACATTAGGTGATTATTTTTAGAAACACAGAATTCCTAAATTTGTTGCAACTTCAATTACTGGGGCAAAATCAAATTGTTGTATTGAATATTAATATGAACTTCTGATATTATAGTTCAAGATTTTTCTAAGCTATTTTTGGGTATTTAAATGCTGGTACATATTTTGATATGTCCTCATTACTTCATCATTATTGAAAATTCTTCTCAATTGTTTGTATTAAAAATTTATAATAATTTAGTACAAAGTCTCTACAGGATATCATTACAGATGGCAGCTTCCCCTGAACCCTCTTCATCGGCATCGGCACATACACAGCTGCGGCTGCCAGCACCGTTGGGCAGACACAAGCGTCCTTCTCCACACTGTCCATTCTCAAACTGACATGCATTGGAAGCTGTTCAGAATGTAAAATGATTTCATTATTTAGCTGAAGACATATAATTCAATTCATATATACAAAGAATTGTAACATTACAGGAATAAGAACATACAAAACAATTTCCTACCAAAGTGAAGGAATTAACACATTGACCCAATGCTGATAATCTACAGAAATATACTTTCGTAGTTGATCATATCAAGGCATACACCACAACAATGCGAACACCTATGGTTCACAGTCTGGTCAGATGCAGTGGAATGATCACATGCCGTTCTTTGAAAAAATGGCTTTTAAAACAGGTGGCTGCTATGCTATATTAAGCTTATATTATATCGGAATGGGAGAATAAATCTGTATTGTATGTTGACAGTATCACTAGGTGGAAAGACAAGTGCAATACACAGGGAGAAAGGAACACCGTGGTGGAATGAGAGGCTGAAAACTGCTGTGAAAGAAATAAATGCAGCAAAGAAGAGGCTAGATAATGAAAAACAGAAATCAGTTCACCAAGAAGCTGAAATTCAGTACCTGGCACAAGAGTACTGGAACAAGAAACTATCTATGAAGCGACTGATTAAAGAGGAAAAGGAGAAGTGCTGGGACGAGTTCACTACTAGACTAACAGAAGACTGTGAAAGTAATAGGAAGTTGCTTTATAAGGTAGTCAAGGATAGAAGAAGTGAGCATGGCAATATCCCTGCACTGGAAACAGATGATGGAAACCTGGTGAAGATAGATCAAAGCATCAGAGAAGAAATGAAGAACTACTTCAATATTTTATGAAATGGAAAAAGTCTTTGAAATGATGTCACTGAAGACTGCAGTTTGAATGCAAGTGATGGAGCCAGCTAACATGGTTAGAAGTGGAGTCACCGGGAGATAGTGGGTTCGAATCCCAATGTCGGCAGCCCTGAAAATCTGAGCTGAAGAATATGAGAAACGGTAAGTCCCCAGAGTTTGAAGACCTCAATGCTGACAAGATAAAGGCAGCTGGAGCATAAGGCCATGATGGTTATATAGAGTACTCTCTGTCATCTGGAAAGAGAACAGGATACCAGAAGACTGGATGAAAGGTGGCATGAGGTGTCGTGTGGTCAGCACAACAAATCCTCTTGGCCAGATATTTTTATCACCCTGTATACAAAGGGAAACAGGCAGAAATGCAGAAATATAGTGATATAACTCTACTTTATCACTCAAATTTCTGGAGATTTAATTGAAAGAAGAATCAGGAAAATAGTTGAAGCATTATTGGAGGAAGAGCAACATGGCTTCAGGAAGAACTGAAGCACTACAGACCTGATATTTGCTGTCAGAATGGTAAGAGAGAACTACTGGAAATGTGGTAAGAACTTAGTGATGGTTTTTTATAGACACCAAGAAGGCCCACGACAGTGTGCCTAGAGATATACCGTATTTACCCGAATAATCCCCGCCGTCGAATAATGCCCACACCCTCATTTTAGGAAGACTCATTTCGAAAAAAATTAAATGAACTAAAATTCCTTCCATCAAAAGAGTAACGTAGGCATAAACATACATTTCGTATCACTCTGCGAGGTGCAAATAGTCTTTACGCAAATATGAACATGTAAATTTACAGATATAGCTGCTTTGCCTGAGAGATAAAAATACATTAACACTGCTATGAAATATATTTTTCATGAAAATGAGCAAGTAGGCATATGTTTTTTCACCCAGTTATATCTTGAATTCCAAAGCAATGACCTATATTTTTCGTGGGCTTGAAAGTTTCCTGAAAGTCCAAATTAATTTTTAACACCAAACCCCGAGAAAGTGTTGAGGGAAATTTTTGAGATATTAAGGAAGGTTAATGGATGGGTCAGTTTCAATGCCGTAGGATATTCGCCGTTTTAATGCATATCAAATATTGTTGTATGCAGAACATTTTTATTGAAATCATCAAGGTCCGTAACTGGCTTCTTCCTCTTAGGGTTTTTATCTTGGCAACCTGAACACTGCATTATTTTTATTTCCGTAGCTTGTTTTATCCTCTGTACTATTTGCAGGCTGATACCACACGTGAGTGCTGTCTTCTTTTGAGGCGTGGCAACATGACGTTCCTCACCTTCCCCGCCTCTGAATGTCTGCTGCTGCGTGCTTACAAAATATAAATACACTCTAAATACTGTTTCCCTTGCCTGTCGATACAATACTTGTCTTTTTGCTCTTCCTGAATCCATCGTACACACGCAAATAATTCCCTAAATCCGTTGATTATGATATTTACAAATAAAACTCGAAACATTCACTCATGATCCGCACAAACAGGCACTTCTTACTGAAATGATTCTGTTGGCTCTGTGGAAAACATGTCATACTATAAAGATTCAGGTAAAAGGATTATGATGATGATGTATATTGACCACTGCCATTCCTTTCCCTGCAGCATTGGTCTGCTAACTGTCAGCTTCTTGGGACATGTGCACTTCCACTACTTATAAACAAAATCATTCATTTCTTTCTACTTCAATGATCTCTTCTTCTTCTTCTTCACTCCCTGATGTAATTTTTTTCCCCCCACTAATACAAGACACATTCTCCTTTTTTTTTTTTTTTTTTTTTAAAGGAATGCTCTGAATTCTGCCACATTTAAAAATTTCAGCTAGTTTCCTCACAGAAATTCCTTTTATCTTTTGATAATCACTTTCCTTTCTCTCTTCCAATGTTAAAATGAATCTTGACTTTTCATACATTGCTGAATAGCAGATTTACTCACTGTACATGACTGAACTCTAAAACTACACTGAAGGTATTGTTCTCTTACATATAAGGTGTTGTCCATATTGTACAAAACTGCAAATTTAAGCCAATAATGATGCCTCATTCTTTTCAGCATACCGTTATCCCACGTTATAAGACCATTGTGTATTCAGAGTGTAGCTGGTGCAATACAGAGGGTGCCATTAAATCAAGAATATCACACAATAGGTACTTGTTCTGGCCCCTTTGGGCCTTCTCTAGCATTAAATATATGTTATAAAGTTAAGAAACACCCTAAAACAGAACACTAAAAATGCGTCCTTATGAAAAGTTGATCTTAAAATAACCTGTAAAAAAAAAAAAAAAAAAAAAAAATGCATAGAGGAACATAAAGGTGGGGAAACATTAACAACATTAACAATTCCCCATTATAAAGGTCGTGATTCAATAGACAATACTGTACTCACATCTTGGACACTGTTCTGGCACTGCTACGATGCCATACAGTTTCCCATTTCCTCCTAATGGAACTGTTAGTGACTGGTTCTTCTGCCCATACGGCTTTGCTGCACTCTCAATTTTCTGACTGAAAAGAAGAAATAAGTGTCATTTAATAATAATAATAATAATAATAATAATAATAATAATAATAATAATAATAATAATAATAATAATAATAATCCACAGAAAATACTACAGCAATCTAAACCAACAGAGCATAGTCAAGAATGCGTCGTGCATGTGGTTACAAAGTGGGCGCTATTATTGTTATTAGCATATGGTAATGTACACAAAACAATACAAAGATTAAATATACATGAACAGTAAGCACAAACTATTAAATACAAAATTACAAGATATACACATTATAACAATGAAAACAATCATGCAAGCAAAAGGGTTCAAAGAGTTAGATCTAAATTCTCAAGCCAATGTATGGCCTCAGCAAAAGCCACCACAAAGTCCTGGCTGGATCCAGCAAATGCCCTTACATTGCATTCGGTAACAATATGGTCGATAGTCTGCTTAACTGCACCACAGTCACAGGCTGGAGAAGATCTCATACCCCATTTAAACATCATTGATCCACATCTCCCGTGGTTAGTATGGGCTCTGTTGAGGGCTACCCATGTCTTACAGGGCAAATCAAAGCCAGCTGGAAGATTCTTATAACTGAACAGTGTCTGCCATTGAGTCAGAGCTACGCAGTTTTTGGATTGAAATCCCTACTAACAAGTTCCTGTGCTGTTTGAATAGGAGGAGATCTTGATTTGAGGCAGCTGAATCTGACATTAACATCTTCATGGATGGGGAGATCAGAATTGGTTAATATCTTGTTCTATTCTCTGACCAAGTTATTCAATTTTCTAATTCCAGGAGGTTCTATGTGGCTAAGCACTGGCAACCAGAAAAGAGGAGTAGATTGTACTGTGCCACTTGTGACACACATTGTTTCATTCAGGACCGTGTCCACCTTTTTAGCATGAAAGCTGTTGATCCAAACTGAAGAACAATATTCAACTGTGGAAAGCACCAACGCTATAGCTGAAGTACGTAAAGTAGATGCAGAAGCTCCCCATGTGGAGTCAGCTAGTTTGTGGATGATGTTGTTGCGTGACCTTAATTTGGCTGCTAGGTTGGTTAGATGTTTCCTGTATGATAGCATTTGGTCGAGAGCAACTCCAAGATATTTGAGGTTGGCATTGTGAGGGAGAAGACTTCCATTAAGTGACACTTTCAAGGTGATATTCGCTTGCCGGTTATTTAGATGGAAGAAGCAGGTTTCTGTTTTACTAGGATTTGGTTTCAAGCACCACGTTTTGAAGTATGTGCACAGAACATCCAGGTCTGCATTTAAAGTTCTCTCTATCACATTAGCATCCACATGCTGACTAATTATTGCCAGATCGTCGGCATAAGCAAATTGATGAGAGCACGTGACAGGTATGTCTGCAATATACATGGTAAACAGTAATGGAGAGAGAACAGATCTTTGAGGTAGACTATTGTTAAGTACCTTTATTTTGCTGTGATCTGTATGCATGACTACCTGGATAATTCTATTTGAGAGCATATTGTTAATCAGACATGACATTTGACTACACTTTGTCAGTTTAAAGAACTTATACACAATACCTTCTCTCCACACTGTATCATATGCAGCTGTTAGATCAATAAACACTGCTCCACTCTTTAATTGCTTTTCAAAACCTGTCTCAATATGTGTAGTCAGAGCAAGCACCTGATCTTCACAACTACGTTGAGGTCTAAAACCAGCCTGTTCGATTGGAATGATTTCAAAAACTAGAGGACTTATTCTATTGTAGATAAGCCATTCCAAGAGCTTAAAGCAGACACTCAATAAGGCAATTGGTCTATAGCTTTTGACAGAATCTGTAGGTTTACCTGGTTTTAAGATAGCTAGTATCTTAGTTTGTTTAAACTCTTGAAGGGAGTTGACTTGTTTGGAGTATGTTTGAGAAAAACTACACTAGCGAGTTCCTTACATTTTTTCCACAGTGCTTCAAAAATTCTGGGTGTATACCATCAAAACCCAGGGATTTTCCATTTTTCAATTCATTTAGGACAAGCTCAGTAAAAGGAGCAGAAATGTTGGAAGAAGTAGTGTACTGCTTTCTCAAATGAAACAGTTAGTTTTTTATAAACCTTTTGTGTAATTTGTCTGGCTTGGATTTGGACAAACTGGCAATGTGACTGGCAATATGATTAGGTGAAACCTCTGGTTTCAGCTGGGGACTGTGAGGTATTCTTCCTAGCTTCTTTAGAAGTCTCCGAGCTTTTCTACTTGAGTGTCTGAAGTCCAGTGTATCCATGGTTTCCTTCCATCTGCTTTGTCTAGCTTCATCTAGTTTATGAAGGAGCTCATCAGCTACATCTTTTTCACTACTCCTCTGGAAATCCTCATAAAGTACTTCACAAGCCTCATCCCACCCTGGAATAAAGTCCTTTCTCACTCCACGGGGAATATGTCTTTTAGCATACGTTAGAATAGCTTTCACAAACCTAGAGTAGTTACTAACTTCAGGAGGAATCCATCGTATGGTACTATCAAGATCAGCTTATTTGGGGAGACAGAGGGATTTGCAGTTGCTATACAAGACCAAGTAATAGCTACAAACAATTACAAAAAGTACATCATCTAAGACACCAGCGTACTCTCCGACAAATGCAGACGATGTTCCCTTCATCTCGAGACCATCGACCATATCACTGCAGGCTGCCCAATACTTGCCCCCGTAGAATACATGAGACGACACAATCATGTCCCAGGAATTATACACCAGGCACTTGCTCAGGAAAATCAGTTAGTTTAGGAGCAAATCCCTTATTACAAGTACCATCCAACAACACCACTCCTGGAGAATGAGTCGATTAAGCTTTATTGGGACACTGCTGTAGTGACAGACAAAACAGTCAACCATAACAGACCAGACATCATACTGGTAAACAAGAAAACTGAGGCAAATTTCGTTACTGACATCGCTATTCCCAATGACACCAACATTGACAGGAAGTACCATTAAAAAATCTACAAGTACAAAGAACTTGCAGAAGAGATCAAGAGGATCTGGAAGATGAAACTGGTACAGATAGTCCCTGTGATTCTGTCAGTCAACGGCCTCATTCCACACACACTTCACAAGAGTCTGCGTCAGCTCAAAAGACCTGCACCAGGCCTCTTCGGAGGCCACATGCCATTATTATCATTATCATTATTATTATTATTATTATTATTATTATTATTATTATTATTATTATTATTATTATTATTATTATTATTATTATTATTATTGTACATCTTGGTAATGACTAGATCAGTAAGTCTGTTGTGCATGCAATGATTGAAGCTCCCCCTGTGGGTGAGGGACGCAGACGAAGAATACACCCACGGTATCCCCTGCCTGTCGTAAGAGGTGACTATAAGAGGCGACCAAGGGATGATTAGATTAGAACCATCAAACTACTTGTGATTAGTACCATGCGGGGAACACCATGGGTCGCTATTCCTTGCGCGTATTACCATTATGTTAGGTACCAAATAGGTTTATGATTAGTAGCAATCAGGAGCACCGTGCGGTCAGGCTTTTACGGTACCTGTGATTAGTAGCACTATATGAACTACACCAGGATTCTGGCTTGCCTATGATTAGTACCCACTATATAAGGAACACTACAGGATAATAAGAGTCCCTGTGGTTAGTACACTTATGTGATGAAAACCATAGGTTTGCGTTGCTTGTAAATGGCGCCGCTATGTGTGAAACATCATAGGTCTGTATTACATGTGCGAATTTCTTTACTTGTGAGTAGCACCATAATGTGTGGAATACCGCGAGTCTACGATACTTTGGATTAGTACCGCACCATGTCAAGTACCATGGTTCTACTTTCCAAGTGATAAGTACCATTATGAGAGGCCGATGAGCTATATTTTGGACCCGTTTAGCTTGCAAGCATCATCGATTCAGTATTGAGCTATAGAAGCAGTCCCTTGGTCAGTATTACTATTGTTTTCCGTCAGTTTCTGAGATTGAGGCATTGCGGGTCGGCTCCACTGATTGTTTTAACTTCATATCCATTCGTTCATTTTTCGTCCTCACGCTTTGAATTCTGGTCAGTGGAGGGTTTTGGATTTTTATTTTGTCACTGCATTTCGTCTCAATCGTACCATCAGGGGCCGATGACCTAGATGTTAGGCCCCTTAAAACAACAAGCATCAACATCATCATCATCATGATCGAAGCTTTCTTTGGTAATCACCCGTATATTGACATGGAAAGTGAGTACAAGTAATATTTAATATACGTGCTTTCAATATTTGATAGGATAAACCACGGTAGTGGGTGTAAAGTTCAAGACATTGATATTGTGTGTTAGTGAAATTGCATTTTTATGTTACCTAGGTTTGTCATAGAAAATAACAGAGAATAGATATTTCTCTGTGACCTGAGTCATGGCCAGCTGGATTCCCTATACGGCACGATGTCGGGAGCTGGAATCCAGTGTGACTCTGTGGATTTGAATCCAGCATCTATGGAACATGGCCACAATATCACGGACGTGGAGCACACGCATGATACATGCAATAGTAGTATTGAGCAGAATGCGAAAACGAATTTGAGGCTTGATATCACTCAACAAATTATGGAGGATATATTAAAAGAGGAAGAACAACTGGAAATCGCCAGGGGCCTGTTGAAAAATATTCTTGCAATTCAGCAGAAAAATATGAAGATGGAAATTCAGCAAGGTTTAAAGAAATTGGAGGAAGCCCTAGATGCAGGATCTACACACAGAAAAGCTTGGAAAGCAACTAGAGCATTAATGCAAAAGGATTTGCCCATTCAAGAGAAAATAGAACAGAGCACCACAAACAGAAATGTAGAACAGGATAACTGAGAAATAGTGTTATTCAAGAAGAAGAAGAAAAAAAAAAGAAGAAGAAGAAGAAGAAGAAGAAGAAGAAGAAGAAGAAGAGGCAGAAGAAGGCAGATGAAGAGGAAGGTACTCAACCTGAACCAGTACCAGTATCTTAAACTGTTAAAAAGAACGAGCAATGGAAACGTTCTACTATAAGAAGCTGCCCAGAAGCCGTACTTATTAAACCGATGAATGGCAAGACTTTTGCAGATGTTGTGAAGGATATCCGCAGCAAGGTGAAGCCGGAAGACAGTGGCGCTGGTATTAGATCGATCAGGAAAACTATATCTGGAGTCGTTCTTCTTGAATTTAATAAGGCCAGGGAAAAGGAGAATAGAGAAAATTTTAATAAATCACTTAAAGGTGCTCTTGGACATGATGGCGAAGTAAAGGTTTTGATGCCTAGAACAACCTTGGAAATTCGGGATATGGACAGTGCCACCACTATTTCCGATGTAGAGGAGGCCGTAAGATGAGAATTAGAAAATCTTAATCAAGAATTGAAGGTCTCAATCACAAATCTGAACAGCAGGGGACAAAAACTCGCCATTGTGGAGATAGAAGATAGCGAAGCTTGAAAGCTGTTAGACATAGGCAAAATTAAAGTAGGCTGGCTATACTGCAGAGTAAGACGGTAGGCCGTAGTTCCTCGGTGCTTTAGATGTCTGTCATACGGGCATCAAGCATGAAACTGTAAAGGATTGGACAGAAGTAAACTCTGCTTTAAGTATGGAGAAGCTGGTCACAAGGCAGTAGGATGCAAAACGAATCCACGATGCATAATTTGCACAGATATGGGCATTGAAGAGTCAAAACAACATCATGCGCTCTTGGCTCAGGCAAGTGTATTGTGTTTCGTGAAGCACTAGAAAAGGCCAAAAAGCAGTGGTGAATGGTACAGATCCTTCAAGCCAATATACACAGGAGTCTAACTGCCAGTGATGTATTGACGCAGATGACCTATGAGATAGGAGCAGACATTATGATTCTTAGCGAACAATATCAAGACAGAGATCAACTAGGCTGCTTTTCAAACAATCTAGGGACAGCTGCGATATGGATACCAGACCTTGGAAAATATTCAGTTATATATCAAGGATGCGGGGATGGGTTTGTCAGGGTCCAAGTTGAGAAGGTAATTTTTGTCAGCTGTTATTTTACCCCGAATGAGGCTATTTCTGACTTCCAGACAAAACTAGATGGGTTTGAAGATACTCTGCAAGGGATGAACACTAACCTAGTTGTTGCTGGTGATTTTAATGCTCAAGCAGTTGAATGGAACATGCCTCAAATAGATTCTAGAGGGCGGCGTACAATGGAGATGGCCACCAGATTGGGATTTATGGTTATCAACGTTGGTAATGTGACAACCTTTCGGCGACCAGGATGTCAGGGAACTATACAAGATGTAACCTTTGCTTCTGAAGACATTGCATCTAGGATAACTGAATGGCGAGTAATTGAAGAATATACTGGAAGCGATCATCAGTATATCACTATTCGTGTACTTCAAGAGACTCCGCATCTAAGGATTACCACGCGCAAGCCAGAAAGATGGAACATAGCCACTATGGATAGAGAAAAATTTCATGAAGTAATACAGAATGGGATGGACTGTATGACGGATACATGTCACGGAGGCAAAAGAAGCATAATTACTAATAAATGCATGGAACACACCATGAGACTCCTTCAGCAAGCATGTGATGCATCAATGACCAGAATCAAACAACAGAGAGGCAAATGTCCAGCATATTGGTGGAATGAAGAAATTGCTGAGCTGAGGAAACAATGCCTGTGACTCAGACGAAGGACACAAAGAGCACGACATAACGATGAAGCTCTCTCAGTAGAGACTATGAAGAAAAGACTGCGAAATACAATTAAAAAGAGTAAAGCCGACAAGTGGTGGGAAATGTCTAAGGAAGATGAAAATCCATGGGGATTAGGGTATAAAATCGTTATGAAGAAATTCGGGATGCTACCAAGCCCTATTATGGATTCACGCACCATCGAAGAAATAGTACACACAATATTCCCTGATCATGCAGAGAGGATTGATGATGAGGCCAAGAAAGACCTAGATAATGTACCACCTTTTACAACTGAAGAATTGATAACAGCAATTAATTCCCTTAGAAATAAGAAAGCCCCTGGACCAGATGGTATTCCAGCAGAAGTACTAAAGGTGGCAGTCGAATTATGTCCTCAACTGCTGTTGAGAATGTATAATCATTGTTTGAAAGCGGAAATTTTTAGCTTTTGTTGGAAGATAGCTAGATTTGTTCTGATCAGTAAAGGGAAAACTGGGGTTACAGACCTCTATGTATGCTGGACATTGCCGGGAAATGTTTAGAGAAGCTACTACAACCAAGAATACTAGCAGCAGTCCGATTAGCTGGCGACCTATCTGACCAACAACATGGATTTCTCAGAGGTCACTCAACACTAGATGCTGTGAAAGAAGTGGTGAAGACAGCAGAACGAGCTCAAATGGGTAATTATTACTCTAGAAAGCTGACGCTTCTTGTGACTCTAGATGCTAAAAATGCTTTCAACTCAGCAAGATGGAGTGATATTTTGGAAGCTCTACAAGAAACGTTCAAGCTACCAGAATATCTCATGTATATACTGCAAGACTATTTGAAAGACCGTACATTGTTATACGACACGGAAGATGGTCAGAGAAGAAAACGGCTCACAGCTGGTGCAGCGCAAGGCTCAATTCTCGGACCACACCTTTGGAATATCATGTATGGTGGTTTGTTATGGCTGGAAATGCCAGAAGATGTAAAACTTGTGGGTTATGCTGATGATGTGGCTGCTGAGATAGTAACCCGTAACCTAGAGCTGGCTCAATTTAAATTGAATCAGGTGATGCGACGTGTCAAAGAATGGATGATAAATCACAAGTTAGAATTCGCAGATCATAAAACGGAAATTGTCCTCCTGACAAGGAAAAGGATTAATACTGTTGTACCGATGCAGATCGGGCAGATAGCCATCGAAACAACTAGGAGCACAAAATATCTTGGTGTAACGCTTGATACTAAGCTTACATACTGGGACCACATCCAATGGGTAACAGATAAGGCAGCGAAAACCATGACTGCACTGAGTAGACTCATGGGAAATATCAGGGGGCCGAAATCTAGTAAAAGGTGGCTTCTCATGTCGACTGTTCAATCGATACTGCTATACGGTTCGGAAATTTGGGCTGAATCGTTAAAAATTGCAAAATATCGGACAAGAATTGCGGCTGTACAACGGAGAGCAGCTTTACGAATTGCTTGCGCATATCGCATAGTATCAGAACCTGCAATTCTAGTAGTAGCAGCAGTAGCTCCTATTGACTTGTTGGCCTTCGAAAGACAAGAAATTTGGCTCACACAAGAAGAGCTAGGAAGGAAAAGGGCAAAGGCTTTGGCTCTTAGTCGCAGAATGCACCGATGGCAAACAAGATGGGAAGATGACTCTAGAGGGAAATGGACGAAAAGACTGATACCTTCTCTGGGCGTATGGGTTGGCCGAAATCATGCTGAAATGAACTACTATCTCACACAGTTCTTGACAGGTCATGGATACTTCCAAAAATTTCTTCATAGGCTAGGGCTAGCAACCAGTCCGGTGTGCATATACTGCGGTGATATCAATGACGTATTACATACTTTCTTTGTGTGTGTTCATTGGCTGCCACAAAGAAGATGCTTAGAAGTTATGCAGGGAGAATTGACGCCAGGAGGGATCGTGTCAGTAATGCTATGAAGTCAAGAATCTTGGGACCAGGTGGCAGTCTATGTAGAAAATATTCTGCGTCAGAAGAAGAAGGACCTGGACGATTACGACAGGCAGTAAAACAGAAGAAGGAAGATGAAGCACAAGATGCATTAAGCACGACATTCATCCTGAAGTAATGCGAGAGCGGTTTCCGGGGCGGAGATAAACGTCGTGGGAAAAGGGAGTGTGGTTTTTAGTGGGTAAGAATCTCCACACACTTGTTGAGTGCAGACCCTCATAAGCGTCTTATGAAAGATTTTCCACACTCCCTCGCAAAAAAAAAAACCCAAAAAAACTATTGAAGCAGGTTGATCCCCAATATTCAGCCACTGGGCAGACCAGTCCGAGGGCAGAAATCCTAAGTGTAGAAGCTGATGAATCCCACGTCACACCGCACTGTTTCTGCAGGATATTGTTTCTGGTTCTAAGCTTGGTGGCTATTTTAGTAAGGAATAATAAAATGAAAATGAATAAAATATTATTATTATTATTATTATTATTATTATTATTATTATTATTATTATTATTATTATTATTGTTGTTGTTGTTGTTGTTGTTGTAGTAGTAGTAGTAGTAGTAGTAGTAGTAGTAGTAGTAGTAGTAGTAGTAGTAGTAGTAGTAGTAGTAGTAGTAGTAGTAGTAGTAGTAGTACATTACACAACATGAATAAAGAAAAAATTATACCCTAACATTGTCTGTGACTGAATGAAATGTATCAGTGTCATATTAGAACCTAATTAATATTGCATTTTGGGAGATAGTGGGTTCGAATCCCACTGTTGGTAGCCCTGAAGATGGTTTCCCCGTGGTTTCCCATCTTTACACCAAGCCACTTCCTTCCCACTCCTAGTCCGTTCCATCATCACCATAAGACCCATCTGTGTCGGTGCAATGTAATGAAAATTGTAAAATAAAAAATTAAAATAGTTAAAATTAAAATTATTTTTTATTTTGTGTGGTTATTGCTAGCCTTGTAACACAGACCCTCCAATGAGTGGAATCTGCTGTGTATGGGAAACTGTGTATTTGCATAGTGGAAGATAGTGTTGTAATAGTTGCAGGAATGTTAGTGACATTTCGGACCTGCAGCTGGAGGGGAGGGGGTGTGTGACAAATGCTGATGTGCTAATGAACTTGATGTAGTAATACCAGTTATATAGGGGTGGATATGCTTTACTTTGGTGTGCGGTGGTTTTACTAGGGGCGAGCGCTTGCTCGTTTGCCGCGTGCATGTCGAGGTCAGTAGCGGGAAGGTAAATCATAAAACAGGAGGTAGGAGTATAGGAGGTTATGGATTTGCCCTCTGATTTTAGTCAAGCAATATCTCTACTGGAATCAAGCAAATTGTGCTTTGTTTGTGGTTCATCGACTGACTGCATGGTTTGTTAATATATTTTTTATGTTTGATTGTGTTGTCTGCCATGATTGAGCTTTATTTCGAAAATGTTTCAACTAAATTCTTAAGTTTGTCAGTGAACAAGATGGCAGCCATTTCGTTGAACAAAAACTTCAGTATGGTAGTGACCTTGTGCAACACCTGTACTTCAGAATCTGTGCACTGTAGGACATATGTTCAAAAGGGACATTTTTTCTTATTTTGATCCCAGGAATCCCCTCCCATGCTGTATTTACTGAAATATTAACGCATTAAGAACCCATTTTGCAGCAAAATACTGGCACTTGGGTATCTCTTAAACCTAATAGCCTGTTGAAAGGATGATGGTGGTGGTGGCGATGATGATGATGATGATGATGATGATGGTTATGATAATAATAATAATAATAATTTTATGTGGCTATTTCTAGCCGAGTGAAGCCCTTGTAAGGCACACCTTCCATTGAGTGTGGGCGGCATCTGACATGTGTAGGTAACTGCATGTTATTGTGGTGGAGGATTGTGTTGTGTGTGGTGTGTGAGTTGCAGGGATGATGATGATGATGATACCATAAAATTCCATTACATTGATTGGTTACACAGTACAGATCATGTAAGCTTGCATTCATGAGATGGTGGGTTCAAACCACACCATTGCCGTCCCTGTAGTTAGCAATTTTTGTTTCACTTTACCTTAATTTAGTCCATGATTGGTACCTTCCCAATTCCTATTCCAATATTAGCAAAAATGGCTCAGTGTTAAAACAGATAGGAAAAGACATTAACTTATCATTACTTCCTTTGACTTACGTTTTCCAGTCTGTCCAGTAGTAATTTTCTCTAGAGATAGCAAGACCAAATGGATAAGAGCAGTTTGATGCTACTGTTCTCCGTACTCCATAATCAATGCCGATGCATTCTGAAAGACAAAACCATAATTAGTATTATAATAAGTTTACCAGGTTTTCTTTCCACATTTTCTAGGGACAGATATAAACACAAGAAAAAAACTACTTTTGTATTGTGTCAATGTTAGTTTTATTTTGAATTCTTTCACTGAGGCACATAAAGACAAAAATTTTACACCGGGCAGATCCTGGAACTTAAGCCTAAGCACCTAATGAAACAGTCAACGGGCAGCCACTTCAAAACATTGACTGCTACCCATATCTTGGAAGCCATCACTCTGCAAATGCTCATGTTGATGTAGAAGTTCATCACCATGTTAAATGTGCTATGACAGCTTTTGGGAGACTACATCAAAGACTTTTCAAGGATCATGACATCAGTTGCTCTACTGGGCTACTTGTGTACAAATCTATTGTAGTATTGACCCTCTTATATGGATGTGAGACATGGATAATGTACAGTAGAAGTCCGATAGTCCGACACGTTCGGGACCGGCCCGGTGCCGGATTACCGAAAATGCCAGACCGATATAGGTTAAGGCATACAGCGAAAAGAGCTGTAACATGGCGTTTTGCAGTAAAATGTTGATCAGCAGAATCATTAGTTTAATAACGCACTCCTCTTTTCAAACGCATTGTTTCTTATTGCCATTCCATAATAATGCCGCAGTTCATCAATGTTTTTATCAATAAGTCTTCCTTTAACATTTAGAGTATTTCCATCTACAGTACAACTTCTCTTTTCCTTCTGTCCGCTTCAATTTTTGAAGGCATGTTCCCACCCGTTTTTGAACGTGGCCCATACATTCAATTTCTGAAATCTGTTTTTTCATCATTTGGTTGGCTTTCCAGTACTCAGTATAGCACACAGCCTTCTATGCTGAATATTTCCAGAGATACTGTAGAGATATTTAAGTAAGTCAATGCATAACAAATGGATTGTATCAGATACATTTGCACTATTAACTTTGAAATAATAAAAAATACACTTCGATTGGTTTCGACAAATAATGCATCAAATTGTTCACGAGAGATCATTATTAAGAGACAATAACATTTTAAAGAATCCTGGAATGGTGCCGGACCATTGGGCGTTTCGGACTGTTGGATGCCGGACTAATGGACATGGACATGCGCCAAACAAAAATACTTGAAAATTTCCATCAAAGATGTTTCAGAAGTATCTTGAAAATTACCTGTGTTTTGGAGAAAGCTGGAAGTATGAGCACAGAGGCGATCCTAGCCTAACATCAGCTCTGGTGGGTTGAACACATAGTTCGAATGCCCATTCATCGCATCCCAAAATGGTATTTTATTCTGAATTAAGTAAGGGTCGCCACTGTATTGGAGGCCAGAGAAAGGGGTATAAAGACTGCATCAAAGCCACTTCCTCTAAAGTATTGATACTTCGTCATTATATGAATTTTTCATCTAAACAGTGTTATGTGGCTGATGATGTTTATAGTATATGAAACATGTACCACTTTTAACCAATAAATTGCCTTAAGCAATTTAGTGTATTGACAAGGTGGAAAATAAAAAATATACTTAGTTGTGAACTGAAAAGTGCGCGCTCTTAAGCGTTCGGCCTGGAGAAACACTGTCCATCAAGGAGGAGTGGTTTTTGAAGAACAGAGACACCATATTGCAATGGAGAAGTGCAGATTTGGAGAAAACACAGGCATATCCTGAAGAGAAATCGCCAACTACTAGCGGGCTTCTCAACATATTCTTTTTTTGCTAGTGGCTTTACGTCGCACCAACACAGATAGGTCTTATGGCGATGATGGGATAGGAAAGGCCTAGGAGTTGGAAGGAAGCAGCCATGGCCTTAATTAAGGTACAGCCCCAGCATTTGCCTGGTGTGAAAACGGCAAGTCACGGAAAACTATTTTCAGGTCTGCTAACAGAGGGATTCGAACCCACTATCTCCCAGATGCAAGCTCACAGCTGTGCACCTCTAACCGCACGGCCAACTCACCCAGAAACATATGTTTGTCACCATTGTGGTAGAGTATGTAACACTGACGACACATCTGTAGCAAGACTAGGAAGACTATCACACTCGCTCATAAGGGATTGCCAATGATGATGATATTAGTTTGTTGTTTGGTTGCATTGTTCCATACACATTTTAAAAGTATTCATTCTCTTTACATACCAAAAATATTTTCTGTTTACAAATGGAGTAAGGCAAGGTTGTATATTATTACCTCAACTCTACAAAATCTGTGCAGAATATGTCAATGAAAGAGCTCTTGAATGATGGACTGGTGGTATCTTGTTTGTTGGCAGAAAAATTAGCAACCTGAACTGTGCAGATGACACTTCCCTCATTGCTGGAAGTGAACAAGAACTTGCTGACCTGATTACAAGAGTGAAGAATACTAGTCTCTATTGTGGTCTAGAAATGAAATGGCGTATGGCTTTTAGTGCCGGAAGTATCTGATGACATGTTCGGCTTGCCAGGTGTAGGTCTTTGGATTCGACGCCTGTAGGCGACCTGCACATCATGATGAGGATGAAATGATGATGAAGATGACACATATACCCAGCTCCCGTGCCAGAGAAATTAACCAATGATCATAAGTTATGAATTTCATTATGGTCCGTATTGACAATGATCATTACCCCTTGATAGTAACCAATGATGGTTAATATTTCCGACCCTGCCGGGAATCAAACCCAAGGCCCCTGTGACCAAACGCCAGCACTCTAACCATTTAGCCATGGAGCCGGACAGTGTGGTCTAGAGATAAACATGAAAAAGACCAAACAAGGTCAAATCCAACTTAAAGATGTCTGAAGAACCTGGAAGTAGTAAGGGAATTCATATACCTGGGGTCGGTCATCAGTGACATGGGAAAATGTAAAAAAATGACAAAAAGACATGTTGTCCTAAATCAAACTGCAGTGGTTAAACTCAATAAGATTTGGCAGAACCAGGCAATATCAAAAGCTCCAAACATGTGCATGGTTGAATCCCTAGTGTTCTCAGTCTTTTTGTATGGCTGTGAGAGCTGGACCGTGAAAGCTAATGACAAAAATCGAATCAGTGCCTTTGAGATGTGGTGTTGGTGGAGAATGCTATGTGCACCCTGCACAGAAAGAACAAATGCTTGCATTATAGACAAACTGAGCATCATAAAACTCCTATCTTCCCATGTTCCCTGGTCACATTTTCAGAAGAAAAGAACAGAATTTGAAAAAGAAAAAAAAAAATTTGCAAGGCAAAGTTGAAGGCAGTAGACCATGAGGAAGAAGAGCAAGTAGGTGGTAAGATCATGTAATGAAGATCACTGGCCAGTCTCTTCAGATTATGTTAAGAAAAGCTGAGGACAGCTCTGTATGAAGACAACTCATCAAGGTTATAACACAGAAGTGATAAAGCAAATGAGGTCCTGACAGTCAGCAATGAGCAGAATGACTAATGAGGATGACATGTTACTTATTTTTTTACTTCATGTTACCACTTTCACCACTCTACGAATTTCCCTCGTGTTCTAAAATGGAAGTCTTCCGGGCGTTCCCAATATTAAAGGTTATTTGGCATAAAGAACAAACGGCAGAGGCTTGATTTACAACTCAACAGAGAAAAGGAAACTTCAAGAGCAAATCATTTACTGAATACTTTTGTTTCTTTAGACTTTTTAAAACTGTGTAAACTATTCTAATGACATTCATCACTATTCAGGTGTACCATGTACTTACAGATAGCGAAAACTGCTGAAAACTAAGTGGACATTACGGTGGAACTGACATTCACTTGTATCCAAAAAGCACAGGTACAGAGCACAGAGATCACAACTAGAGAACATACAGAAAGGAAACCATAAAATATTAGCTTACTCATGTATTTTTGTAAGAATGATGAGTTTAAAAAGTCATTGATTATTATTGTTTACATAAAATCATGCTAATAATAAACACTGAAAACCTGGGGCTTTTTGGGAACAAGCGATTGAGTCCAAGAACATTCTAAGGACAAATTTCTTTTGGGGTCAAAAAGCAAAATTCGGGGACTGACCCTGCAAAACAGGGATGCTTGGTAACCTTATATTTTGAAGTAAAACCTTTTTCTACTTATGCAAATTCTAATGCCTGAGAAATGGTATGGCATACCACAAGAAAGTGATTTGATCAGAAGGATAAGTTTTGGCTCTATCTGCAGCATGTAAGGATCATATGGATATCTGTGTCCAACCCTTGATCCATTTCTTTACAGGGTTGGGTATGAAGCAAGATGAGTCTCTGTAGCGAGTTTGTAGGTCTTCCTGATGTCAACCTCATCAGAAGAGTTAATGATATGACATGAATGACGTGATTTATGATATTACAAGTTGTCCATTTCATGACCGTATCGATGAATATAATCAAGAAGTTAGTAAAATGACTACCTAATTGATACTTTATTATTGCCTCAGGCAAAATTGAATATAAATTAGCACTTACAGGACATGTTTCGACCACTTAGTGGTCCTCTTCGGCTGTATAAAGAAAGAATTGAGAAGAAAAAAACATTAGGACAATAAGCACAAATAATAAAAGTTTTTTTGAGACTCCTTTGTTAAAAAATGGCGGTCATCAGAACAGGACATCTTGCCTCTCGTTCTTGTTTGGAAAAGATGTTTATTCTGCGCTGTCTAGAGGCTTTTTCTTTTAGTGTGACCTGATGAAGTAACGATGTGACACAGTCTGACAGTTCATGCAAAGCTCTGGAGAGAAGGGAAGTAGAGTTTTGTCGTCATCTAAAATATCATGTGAGGGAGGAGGTAGATTGGGCTGTGCTTCTGTGATGTCGTGTTTGATTATATCTCTTGTCCATCTCGTCTGTTTTATGTCTACCCATTCCAAGTATTTACTAATGTTCTCGTATAAGATGTTTTTCTGCTCGTTGTTTTTGTTAAGATTCTCTTCACCGTTTTCTAATAATTTGAAGGTCCTGTATGATAAATAAAGGAAATCTAATGAACAACCTTGAAAACATCCATGTCGTTCTTGATAAATTAGAAAACGGTGAAGAGAATCTTAATGAAAACAACGAACAAAAAAACATCTTATACGAGAACATTAGTAAATACATGGAATGGATAGACATAAAACAGACAAGATGGACAAGAGATATAATCAAACACGACATCGCAGAAGCACAGCCCAATCTCCCTCCTCCCTCACATGATATTTTAGATGACGACAAAACTCTACTTCCCTTCTCTCCAGAGCTTTGCATGAACTGTCAGACTGTGTCACATCGTTTCACCAGGTCGCGCTCAAAGAAAAACCCTCTAGACAGTGCAGAATAAACATCTTTTCCAAACACGAACGAGAGGCAAGATGTCCTGTTCTGATGACCTCCAATTTTTAACAAAGGAGTCTCCAAAAAACGTTTATTATTTGTGCTTATTGTCCTAATGTTTTTTCTTCTCAATTCTTTCTTTATACAGCTGAAGAGGACCACTAAGTGGTTGAAACATGTCCTGTAAGTGCTAAGTTATATTCAATTTTGCCTGAGGCAATAATAAAGTATCGATTAGGTGGTCATTTTACTAACTTCTTGGTGATTTATGATAACAGGAAGGGAGAGGGTGAAACCCAGTCCCAGCACATAGCCTACTCCTGACGAATAGCAACAAGGGGTCCGTTCAAGGCTACAGATGAATCACCATCACAGCGTCATATGACCTCACTCCACATGAACAGTGTAGAGAGATTCGGAAATGAATCCAGGTTCTTGATACACAATCTAGGGATTAGAAATTGTACACCGCCACCTCTCCTACCCTGCCAGCTAACATTCTGATTGTGAAAACTTTTTCCACCAACAGGACTTGAACCGGCTAACAATGGTGTCATACCATATAGACTTGACGCTTTAACAGTCATGGCTATCAAGATATAATAACATCAGTAATCTATATATATAAAATAAGAGTTTTGTCTGTACATTGCTCAGAATTTGAAAAGAATGTTATTTCTGTATCTGTCATGTCCACAGTAACAAGAAAATGCATTTTTTACTTTTCCGTAATTTCTGTCTGTCTGTCTGTCTGTATGTATGTATGTACACGCATCACGAGAAAATGGCTGAAGAGAATTTAATGAAAATCGGAATGTAAAGTCAGGTGATGAACCGCTACAATCTAGGCTATAAATTATTTTAATCACGCTGAGTGAAATGGTAGTTTAGGGGAAGGCCTGAAATTTAATTCTCAAATATTTATGTTATTAGTGGTCGTGTCTTAATGAAAATTGCTAGACAAAGATGGGAAATAATTCGCAACAATATAGGCTATACACGCTGAGAAAAATGGTAGTTTAGGGGAAGGCCTAAAATTTAATTGTCAAATATTTATTTTATTAGTGGTCGTATCTTCACGAAAATTGGTATGCAAAGTCGGGGAATAGGTCGCTGTAATCTAGGCTATCAATAATGTTATTCGCACGGAGTGAAATGGTAGTTTAGGGGAAGGCCTGAAATGTAATCTATACCGTATATAAAATAAGTGTTTTGCCTGTGCATTGCTCAGAATTTGAAATGAATGATATTTCTGTATCTGCCATGTCCACAGTAACAAGGAAATGCATTTTTTTTACTTTTCCGTAATTTCTGTCTGTCTGTCTGTCTGTCTGTCTGTCTGTCTGTCTGTCTGTCTGTCTGTCTGTCTGTCTGTCTGTCTGTCTGTAGGTATGTATGTACACGCATCAATAGAAAACGGCTGAAGAGAATTGAATGATAATCGGTATGTAATGTCGAGTGATGAACCACTGCAATCTAGGCTACAAATTATTTTATTCACGTTGAGTGAAATGGTAGTTTAGGGGAAGGCCTGAAATGTAATTCTCAAATAAGTTATTTATGTTATTAGTGGTCGTATCGATAAATACTACATAACTAACATAAGTTTAGTTATGTCGTAAGTTAGTAGTAGTTATGTAAGAAGTTATTAAATTTCCGATCACTTATGTCTTATACATTGTTACCGTACCGCATATAATCAGAGATATTCATGAATTTGGATTTTTGTTACTAAGTCCATATCAGCGCCGAGTCACGAGAAAATGGGTAAACAGAATTTAGTGAAAATCAGTATGTAAAGTCTGAGAATAAGGAACTACAGTCTACGATATAAATAATTTTGTAGGACACCCTAATATCACAGAGTCGAAAGAAAACTAATGTGAAGGTCTGCAATATAGAAAGCTCATAATCTTTATCAACAATAACATTACATTGACCATTGTTTGTTGTGATGTGCTTTTTGTCTTCTGTTTCCTCTCATCCCCGATAGATAGGACTACTGTAGCGTACCGAGGTTTTTTTAATTTGCTTGACGTCGCACCGACACAGGTAGGTCTTATGGCGACAATGGGATAGGAAATGAATAGTGGTGTGAAGGAAGCGGCCTTGGCTTTAAGGTACAGCCTGGTGTGACTGGTGTGAAAATGGGAAACCACGGAATACCATCTTCAGGGTTGCCGGCAGTGGGGTTCGAATCCACTATCTCCCGGATGCAAGCTCACAGCTGCGCGCCCCTAACCACACGGGCAACTCGCCTGGTCGTACTGACTGTAACAGCCTGCCTGTATATTGGCGGGAAGTAGCTGGGGAGTAAGATAACTTTCTTCTTTAGCATGCCATTCCTCTGGTTCATACATTTCCTGATATATCTGGTACGTAACACACTGTTTCATCATAGTATTCGAGCTATTCAATCCCTACACTGATTGGAATGAGTAGTGTGCATATTTAACGGAATAATGACAGAGGAGTGTTCACGGCAGTCTGCGACCTGGTTATTCCATCTCTGGAATTTTGGACTCTTAGATCGGCACCGTAGTACTGTTTGTTGAAAGTGAGAAAGTGTGCGGTTTTTCATTTGATCGAGTATTTTATATGATAACATTGCTTTCAATCGCTACATTCCTACTATCGTTTTTGTAATGACCTATGTTGAATTCTGTTAGGAAAACCACCAAGTCAGTCTTTCTGAGAATCCCGTAGCGAAGCACGGGTACATCAGCTAGTCATTCTATAAATTGCATTCAGTGGGAAAATTGCCAACTAATAATAAAAACATATTATTTTAAAAACCCACACACACTATACAGTTATGAGCCATAATAAGTCTGTGACACAGGGTTTTTGCTCCCTTCAATTTTTTCTCTCTGATTAGTGTTATATAGAGGATGGTTGCCTAGTTGTACTTCCTCATAAAACAATAATGATGATGATTGTTGTTTAAAGGTGCCTAACACCTAGGTCATCTGTCCTTAATGATACAAAATGAGAATAAAAGTAATGACAATTAAAAAGTCCAAAACTCGTCTACTGACCAGAATTCAAAATGTGATGATGAAGAATGAATTGATGAATATGAATTTATAATAATCAGCAGATCCAGCTCACAATATTGAAAGTTAAAAATAAATCCAAAATGAATCCACTGACTAGAATTCAAAAAAGAGACCATGAACAATGGTTATGAACTTAAAACAATCAGTGGATTCGACCTACAATGCCCCATCTTCCCAGAAACTTATATTAAATCAATAGTGTATGCTGACCAAGGGGGTGCTTCCAAAGCACAATCCTGAATTGATAATGTTTGTTGTCTAAAGGGGTCCAAAATCCAGGTCAACAGCCCCTCACAATAGTACTTATTGCTAGGAAAGTAAGAACCATGGTATTTCTCATGTAGCAGTACTAATCATGAGTAACGTAGACTTATGGTGTTCCACACATTATGGTACTACTCACAGGTAATGTAATACGCACAGGTAACGCAGACCTATGGTGTTTCTCACATTAGGGTGCCACTCGTAGGCAACGCAAACGCGTGGTGTTCCGCACATAGGTGTACAAATCACAGGGACCCGTACTATCCCGTGGTGTTCCTCACATGAGTACTAATCGCAGGCAATGCAGACCCACAGTGTTGCTCATATAGTGGTACTAATCACAGGCAAAGCCCATACCCGTGGTGTTTCTCACAATGGTACTAATCACAGGCAATGTAAGCCTGTGGTGTTCCACATGTAGTGTTACTAATCATGGGTACTGTAAAACCCATACCGATTCACCCTCTGTTGCTACTAATCACAAAGCTATTGTGTACCTAACATAGTGGTACTATGTTGCCATTGATGCTTTCACGGCCCATACTACTCGCAAGTAAATGTGACCCACGGTGTTCCTCGCATGATGGTACTAATTACAAGTAGTCTCATGGTTCTAATTCAGTCATCCCTTGGTTGCCCCTTTTAGTCATCTCTTACAACAGGCAAGGGATACCGTGGGTGTATTCTTCGTCTGCATTCCCCACCCATAGGGAGTTGTGTGTTGGGTCCATGGCAGCTATTTTATTTCGCTCAAGTCCGCCGGCAAGCCAGTTAGGGACCTCCCTATCCGCCACCTGGGACATGCCACCACCACCACCACCACCACCACCACCACCACCACCACCACCACCACCACCACCACCACCACCACCTCTCAAGACAAGTCTCTTGTACACCTCCCCTCAAATGTATAATGGAGTATTAATGTAGATTCTAAGACATGTAGGTATTCCAGTGAGAAATAACCTTAAAAGCAATGACCTTAGAAGAAAGTCTATTTGAAAACGGTGATTATCAAAGTCAAAAAGAGCTGAATGTGTATTCCGTCCTTGGGATTCAGACCCAACTACCTGCTCTCCAGATGAGTGTGTTAATTGATTCCACTAGGATGCTTGATACATGAAGCAGTCACGTTGAAATACTCGTAATTCTCTATGGGTACATCTGCTGGACAAAGGCTGAATAACTATGAATATACTTGATGGTGTATCAGTACGCTCTCATCAGAAACCCATCTTGAGGCTTAGGGGTTCATATTCCAGTGCTAAACCTTATGAGCCAAACAGCTGATAAAGTGCTTTTAATCTGCCAGACAACTACTGCCCAGCTAAATGATCTGCAACGATACATGGTCAACATGATGATGTCCTCAGTAATATTACTGAATTTGGCTTTCATGGCCAGGTTTACTGCTTCACAGCTTCTCAGTTGACTTCTCGAGGCTGGGAAGGGGGTGGGCCTTGTTTCAATTCTCATGCCAAGAATCCAAGAAAGGAACCTGTGTACAAGAGGTGGAGACACTATCCCTACATCAGAGGGTTGGCAGTTCAAGTCCCTGCGTGGCAAATTTTGCAGCTCATTTGCCTTGTATATTATGAAATAGTCTGCAAAAGTGCAACTTTTCTCTCTTGTTTAATTTTGTAAGATGTTATTGCAAACTTGGAAAGACCTGATGTTTTGTCATCGTTGCATATTGTTTCAAGTTGTACTTTTCCAGTTTGTAGTTAAATTTCTAATAAAGAACAGAAAAAACAGAAATTATGCCCCAAAAACCAACACAGCTAAAAGAAGTCACCATAAATGGTAATAAAATCAAAATAGTAACTCAGTTTAAATATCTTGGAGAAGTAATAACACATAACCTAAATTAAAAAATCTCTATCCAAATAAGAACAAATAGATTAGCTAAAGCACAAAAATTAACATGGGATATCTACAAAAAGAAATGTCTATAAATACAAAAATAAAACACTACAACACAGTTATAAAACCGGAAGCTACATATGCAGCAGAAACACTCTTTTACCTGAATAAACAATCAAAGACTGACAGACTTCAGAAAATTCAAAGGATTGGAAGAACCTGCATCAACAAAAAATACCAGAAAGATGGACAGTGGCGGTTAATACCTAACAAAGTTGTGTACAAAGAGCTAGAACCCATTACAGATACTATGCATAAGAGGAGACTGGGATTCTTGGACATATCATGAGTATGCAGTATTCAAGACTTCTGAAACAACTAGTACAACACAATCTCGTCTCAAAAAATACCACAACAGGATGTAAATGGATCAGAGAAGTAAGAGAGGATCTGAAGGAAATAGGCCTTACAACAGAAGACACCACAAATAAGATAAAATTGAATACAAAACTCAAGAATACAAACCTCCACTTTACCCTTACACAAAACTAACCAACAACATGCACATTTTCAACTGAGGAAAGGACACGAAGATCGGAGCGTCTGAAGAAGTACTGGGAGGACCGCAAAGCCTGAACAATCCCTTCAAAGTGACCTGAACGACGGACTGACTAAAGTGATCCTATGTGGTCATAAAAGAAGAAGAAGAAAGAAAGAACAGATACGAAGGTAGTCCCAAAAATAAGGTCTGCTATTTTTTTATAAATACAGAACTCTGTTCATGTGGCTTTTGGTCACAATACTGTGAAGAGTGTTTCCCACGCTTGCATATAAACATGCACACGCCGCGCAGTCGTTGAGAATGTAGCTCTCATTGGGTGTTACCGCCAAGTGCAAAGTGCGTGCAGTTATTTGGTTTTTGAACGCAAAAGGTACTGAACTGATTGAAATCCATCGTCAATTGATGGAAGTGTATGGTAAGTCGTGGATGGATGTCAAAAATGTTCGTAATTGGTGTAGACAGTTTGCAGCCGGTCGGACTGAAATTCACGACGAACGAACAAGGGAGCAGGAGACCATCAATTGCTGTCGAGACAGTCGTGAAGATTAAGCAAATCGTGCATGAAGATCGGCGGATCACCCTGGATGATCTCTGCACTTTGGTTTCTGAGGTTTCCGGAAGCGCCGTTCACAACTTCCTGAACCACTTGGCGGCGAGCTGGTATGACATGGGCATACATAAACTGTCACAGCGTCTACAAAAATGCATCGACCGAAATGGTGATTATGTAGAAAAATAGCTCAGTGTTCAAGCTGTAAAATGATGTAAAACATTGTAGAAATAAACAGGTCTATGTATTTATAAAAAAATAGGAGACTTTATTTTTGGGATTACCTTCGTAACTGTTGTGTGATTATTATTTCCTTATTTTAACATTTCCTATCACAGAAATCATTGCCTGAAATTTCTAACTTTAGGCTTGTTTATTTAGTAAACTGTTCAAATTTACTAAGGTATGGTAGGTTGAATCATTTTAACATTCAATAATAATGAATATGTCCTTAAAATGAACTACATTAAGTTACAACCAATCTGTATGATTAAAATATTATATAAACTATATGAAAAGCAATTAGTGATGGGCAACGCTCTCGCTCGAGACTCTCGAGACTGACGTCGCAGATCTCGGGACTCTCGCGAGAATCTCGAGACCGATCCTCCTGTAGTGCAAGCTGTGCTACGTACCAGTAACTACGACTCTAAACTTGATAGTAATCATTGGCAGTTATAGCGCGAAGTTCTCATATGAAAACGTGTGAGCCAATACATTTTGTCAAAAGCCTGGAAAAGTATTCTGTGTTCAACTATGAACCCTTTAATACCATTAATGAAAGTGAAATCCGAATGTCAGTATGGTATCTTAAACTGTTTACGGCTCATTTGAGGTGGACATCTTAGCTGAATAACCCTGCATAATTTATGAATAACTGTAGATAGGATGTACACCTACTTGGATACTAGGGGCGTGCATTATTCGAACTTGAGACGGGAAGATGTGCTTTGCTACATATGCAACCCCCATTACACATGAGTGAAACGTGTTATCTAATATGCCCGACTTTGCTCCAATTCTTTCAGCAGGGGTGATGGACAACGCTCTTGAGACCGATTCTCGTGTGCTGCGAGCTGTGCGACGCGATGTCCCAGTAACTACGAGTGTAAGCTTGATAGTTATCATCAGCAGTTCTCATATCAAAACTTGTGTGACGATAAATTTTGTCAAAAGCCTAGGAAAGCACTGCATGTTGAACTATGAGCTCCTTAATACCATTAATGAAAGTGAAACTGTTCACGAGTTATTTCAGGCGGACTTCTTAGCTGAATAACCCGTATAATTTGTTGATAACTATTATTAGGATGTAAACCTACCTAGATGCCTCAAAATCGTTGTCGGCAGGGTAGCTTCTTGTGATTCAGACTGGGCCGGAGGTGTTCTGTGACTATTCCTCTTAATTTATATTATGTGTTTTTAAGTGTCGGATCATCCCAGAAGTATTTCTGCCGAAGTATTTTACTTCTTTTGGATAAACAACACAGCGGGCTGTGCTATGTGGCATCTCTTCAAAATAACCGACATCCACGACTACGTTGCATTTCGGACATTGTTTTCAAGTTGTCGCGTACAACTAGACACAATTACATATTGCACTGTCATATACCGAAGTACCTAATTATTATTATTATTATTATTATTATTATTATTATTATTATTATTATTATTATTATTATTATTATTATTATTAACAAATACATCGCAAATGGGAAATATCCCAGTGGAAACGGTCACTTACAGTAGTGTAATAATAACCAGCATACTGATATGGGCAAGTTTTCCTTTGTAAACAGGACCATAAGGGATTGGAATAAATTACTTGCAGCAGTCTTTGATAGATTCTCTTCCGGTATCAAATCGTTTTTGCCTGCTGCCATTTCTTGATGGATACAGTACTTTTGTATCCATCTCTTGGCACAGGCCAGAGTAAAGTGTAGCTTCCACCGAAGTCCCAGTCTCATCCATGGCTGTGACAATATGGAAGCTGCTGGGGTATGGGTGGTGCTGAGTAATGACATTCAGAGAATGACTAGTGCATCTGAGTGTTATGAAAGGTGTTGCTCATAGGGTCAGTTGTGCTGCAATAGCACTTTCTGACCCAGTGAGGAAAGCAATGACAAACTACCTCACTCCTCGTCTTGCCTAATACGCCTCATTTTGGTGCTGCTATTGGTTTTTGCGGTTTCCTTATAACCGCATAACCTTTGGTGGTGCTATTTGAGGATCCAACCAGCCTCTGGGCTGATGACCTAACAGACAGACATCAAATCGTTTAAGATGATGATTAGTGCTAGTGCAAAGTGAAAAGTAAAAGCTGTAAACGACAGACACTGAATTTGTGATTTTCTGCTGGATTTAGAATGTTAAACTAGTAGTATTTCTTCTAATATTTTCTCTTCATGGAATTGCTTGTTGTACTCGTGTTGTTGTAGTTGTTGGGTAGTTATGGTTTAACTTTAATATCACTTGTAGTGTTAAGCTAGTAATAAGTTCAACCTGTCTTATAGTATTGTAAGCCATAGTGTTAAGTAATGGAAATACTTAAGTTGTGTGTGAATTTGTATATAATGATGCTGGATTTAGAAAGTTAAACTAGTAGCATTTCTTGTCATATATTCTTTCGTTGTTGTCATTATAGTTGTAGGGTAATGATGGTTTAACTTCACTTTATTATCACTTGTAATGTTGAGCCAGCAGAAAGCTGCACCTAGAGTATTGTAAGCGGCAGTGTTAAGCACTGGAAATACTGAATTTGTTTATGATGCTGGAATTAGAATGTTAAATTAGTAGTACTTGTAATATTTCCTTTCCATGGAATTGCTTGTTGTACTCCTGTTGTTGTTGGGTAATTATGCTAACTTTACATATGACGCGAATACTCTATAACATTGTAAGGAATTATTTCCCTCGTCACCAAAATATCAGTAAACACAAGCGGTGGTCATATGTTATTGAATGTGGGGTCTGATAACGATGTACACCTATCTGTCGAAAGAATTGGAGCAAACTATTTTAGATACACATTCCACTCATGCGTAATGGTGGTTGCATATGCAGCAAGGTGCACCTTGCCTCGTCTCGATTTAGAATAATGCACGCCTCCAGTATCCGGGCACATGTATCTACAGTAGCCGTCAGGTTCTGTACTTAAACTACTCATTCGTGTACCTACCAGTGCATACAATGCCAGAATGCGTATCCTTTATAATTATGTTATTTTGCGTCAAAATAGACCTCTGTAGAAATGAACACTGTAGTCGCTTGTTGACACGTATTTACGAAATGGAGAAGGCCCGTGGTTGGCTATTCGCATACTCGGCACAAACAACATTCAGCTCCGACTACCTGTAAGCCTACGACACACTGCTCGCCACACAATGCGGGGACAACGCTCTCGAGATCTCTCGAAATTTCTCGCGAGAAATAGTACCTGCGCTAATCTCGAGAAATCCCGAGAAATCTCGAGACCTAGCCTCAGACTGCCCATCACTAAAAGCAATACATCACTTTAGAGAGTCAAACACATAACAACAGAACATCCATAGAAAACTATGATAGACTATTGTACTAAAACAGTGGCTAGTTTTGAATTATAGCAATTGGGTAAGGAGATTGATTCCTAAAAGAATATTATTTTGTTTGTTACTCACCAACTGTCTTTGTGCCTGCATCTGCCCAGCATAGTTCATCAGTGTCCCAGTCTATAGCCAACGAGTTAGGAAGATGAATTGATGGGCCTGTTAGGAACACACTTCGTCCAGATCCATCCAAATTGGCCCACTCCAGTTTGGGTGCATTTCGATCCCAGTCTGACCAGAACACCTTTCTACAAAACCAGAGAACTACTGAGCACTTCATTAAGATAAGTTATAACTTTCAAATATTTAATAGTATGAACATAATTTAAACATACAATTTTCTACATTTCTATAATATTTTTATCATTTTAGGAAAAAAAGTGTGATTGATAGAATCTGATGATGTTCTTTCAAGAATGAAACATTACGACCAGTGAGTTTCATTTTGGTTCCCTATTGAAGTACAATTTTAGATAAAGAAATTTTTACAATGTGACTTTGTTTATTAAAATATAGATCCAACTAATCAATACTGTAAAACTATTTGGTTAAATATTAAATTTAATCTAATCAATTTCATTTAATTGTATTCTTTTAAGACCACTTTTTATTTAAAATTTAAGACATATAGGAACAACCATCATATGAAATTTCAACCTCGTATGTCAAACGGTTTCAGAGAAATAAATATTTTTGACATCAGGCTGCACCCCTGGTTAGAACAATTTGGGGGTGTATTTTTTAAGACCACTTCTCAGTTAAATTCTAAGCCATAGAGGAGCAACCATCGTGTGAAATTTTGACCCCATGTGTAAAACTGTTTCGGAGATATTAATGTTTTGTCATCAGGCCTCACCCCTCAGTCATGACCTGTTATGAATGTTTTGTTTCAAGACCACATTTTATTTAAAATATAGGATATAGAGGAGTAACCATCATGTGAAATTCTAACATAATATGTAAAACAGTTTCAGTGATAAGAATATTTTTGTTTTCAGACCTCACCCTCCTGGTCAAAACTCCTTAGGGGTATATATATTTTTTAAACCACTATCTATTTAAACTAAGGCATACATGAGCAACCACCATGTGAAATGTCAACCTCATATAATATATCAAATGGTTTCAGAGATATGAACATTTATTAAAACAAAGTGTCTTGATCTTAGAGTGAAATACTGTACCTACATTGTTCTTTGTTCAATAATGTGCTCTTTTTTCTTTTCTTTTTTACAGGTATGTTATAGGGTTGAGTAATTATTATATTTAGTGTTTGACAAACTGGTCAACTTAAAGTTACATTAACTGAGTCAACACTCAGGAGAATAGAAGAAGAATTATCCACCTTCCAATACAAAATTGAATGGAATAACTGAAAATTACATGTATGGGACTGGTTTCGACCCTTGCATAGGCAAGAGTCGAAACCGGTCCCATATATGTATGAAATGGTGCAATTTTTTGTTATTCCATTTAATTTTTTATTGAAAGGTGGATAATTCCTCTCCTATTCTCCTGAATACTGTGTCAATTTGGATCAAACATGAAGTTTCTTACTTACAGTGTGTCAACACTGGAAAGTATGGCTTCATTTTTAACAAATCTTCTTTCATTGATACATAATTCTGAGTACTTGAATGTTGTTTAGAATTTGTTTGAAGAATATATTTCTAGGTCTTCCATGTGGTTGTTTCCCTTCAGTGAAGTCTTCTGCTGCAGTTCTCATTAAATTGGAGTGGCACATTGTATGATCCCCCCCCCGACATGTTAGAAGTCTATTCTGAATTGTGTGAAGGATTGATCAGCATAATGTCTAGAACCCTACTGTTTGACATCTTATCTCTTCATGTGACACTCATCATTTTATGACTGCATCACATTTTGAAGGCTTCAAGATAGTTCCTTTAACTTTTATTTTGTGTCCAAATTTCAGAGACATACACTGAAATGCTTCATATAAAAGCATTTAGCATTCTCTGTCGGAGGGATAGACTAAGCTGATCTGCATGCAGTAATCTCTTCTTTTGAATAAAAGCTGTTTTGGACTGAGCAATACAACATTTAACTTCAGTGGTGCACCTTTCATTCACTGTAATCTTTTAACCTACATAAGTAAAAGACTCGACTTTAACATAGCCATTAATATCAGAACAGTGGCAAAGCATGCTAGTATCCACTGTTATCACTGGTAACAGTTTGAAAATATAAAAATTGAATATTCTTTAATACTAATATTTAATATTATTGTTACTTTGCCCGGACGTGCCATGAGAACTCTATTGCAGTAAATCATCACCACCAAAGCTGAGCGAGAGGCTGTTACCACTCCATGCAGTGGTTACGCTTTCAATCTCTTCTAACAACTAGGCGAGTATTACCGCACCTGCGGCTAGCAAGGCCCCTCTCCCCTCGACACTGAGATGTATCCTGCTATATTCTCCTGTTGTGTTACCACAATGGAAAGTAGAAACGTTACTGTAGTTTATAATATTGGTGCTGAGCTGTTCTGTCCCTTCTTTCCACCGCGTTGAACAGTGCATTGTTATATTACTGTTATTGTTTTCTGTTATAGTACGATCATACTTTTCTTGTTAAAGTATGAATTTAGGTAAGGATAGCCTATAGGGCTGCACAACATATTAAACATTAAAATGAGTTCTGTCACTTCCACCTCGAAAATAAGTGAGTTGGCGGGCCCAGAATATTCATGTAGGCCTATAATAGAAAGCTTAATGAACACGCCATTTTCATTAAGAACATATGAAGGACAGAAAAACATAATTGAAAAAAAAGAGCAAACCCAAGCCTTCTCTTAAAAATTTAGTCAACGAATCAAAAAGAACAGCATTTAAAGATAAAAATTTCATTGTTCCGTATTGAAATTATTGATGTTAAAAATTAAATAACTGGAGGTTCAACCTATTCAATACTCAAAAGAAAGAAACGTAGCAATCACATTTCTATTTAAATGGGACCGGTTTCGACCTTAGTCTAGGTCATCATCAGCCATAAAAAACATGTAAAATGTTTAAGAATGTTGGAGGTCAGTTTTTCACTGTTAGGCACAAAGACACAACATCACATTCTGTTCTGCACAAAGTCACAACATTAACAATCAACTTGCGAAGATCAAAAAGGCTTGAATTCGCAGACGAACAGATCTGTAGATGAAAGCCGCCAGCTCCCGGTGACTACGTGGCACACTCAAGGTCACGTGCTGCGGCCAAACACCAAAGCAGAGTGGAGAACGTTTCGAAGGTCCAGAACCTGGAGTACGGGTGCTCGTTCGGTTATACTAATTGGCATCGTACATTTTTATATACGTACTTGGCTTCCCGCAGCCGTGACAGGTTCTGGACCTTCGAAACGTTCTCCACTCTGCTTTGGTGTTTGGCCGCAGCACGTGACCTTGAGTGTGCCACGTAGTCACCGGGAGCTGGCGGCTTTCATCTACAGATCTGTTCGTCTGCGAATTCAAGCCTTTTTGATCTTCGCAAGTTGATTGTTAATGTTGTGACTTTGTGCAGAACAGAATGTGATGTCGTGTCTTTGTGCCTAACAGTGAAAAACTGACCTCCAACATTCTTAAACATTTTACATGTTTTTTATGGCTGATGATGACCTAGACTAAGGTCGAAACCGGTCCCATTTAAATAGAAATGTGATTGCTACGTTTCTTTCTTTTGAGTATTGAATAGGTTGAACCTCCAGTTATTTAATTTTTAACATCAAAAAGAACAGTACGATATTTTCATGACTTGTGGTACATAGATCTTCTTTTTTTTTTGCTATTGCCTTATGTTGCACCGACACAGATAGATCTTATGGTGACGATGGGATAGGGAAGGCCTAGGAGTGGGAAGGAAGCGGCCGTGGCCTTAATTAAGGTACACCCCCAGCATTTGGCTGGTGTGAAAATGGGAAACCACAGAAAACCATCTTCAGGGCTGTCGACAGTGGGATTCGAACCCACTATCTCCCGGATGCAAGCTCACAGCTGCGCGACTCTAACTGCGTGGCCAGCTCACCCGGTGGTACATAGATCTGGATTGGTAATGTGGTTGTGCAAAAATGAATAAACTGCACTGTTGGTCATGTATTCTATTTTCTTCAGAAATGAATGCTTGGAATAAAGACAGTGTGGATGATTTAGACAGATACACTCTCAGAAGGAGTGTGGTAACACTTTACAAAACATCACACGTCGCCACTGTATTATCAGAATATATAGCTCAAGGCTTAACGTCTCCATCCGACGGATAAATGGCCATCAGCAGTGTCATCTGTTGTCACACCATGTGAAAAATTTGCAGAAGTTTGAAAATGAACCCAGGCCAACCAACATATTAATCGCAAATTTTTATTTTTTCACCAGTTTGACTTGTACTGGCTAACCATTGTGTCAGACACCTTAATGATAGTGCCCAACAGGCAGGCAATGTTTGTTATATATTCATCATGAAACATTTATACTCACCCCCTTGTTGGATGTACGGCTATTCCACGAGGATTAACTAGTCCATCAGAGATGAGAACTTTGCGTAGTTTACTGTCTAGGTTTGCAACTTCAATGGTATCCTTGCTAGAGTCAGTCCAGTAAATATTACGGGAGACCCAGTCGATGCTGAGCCCTTCCAGGGAACCCAGATCTGTGAATTATAAATGTCAGATGTTGAACAGATCATTTCCTTTCTTTAGGTCTGCTTTATTTCAATGGTATATTGAAATTTTGGAGAATTTCAGCTTATTTTATGGATATATACTCAGTGAAATGTGAGACGGAGGGGGGTTACATTGGTACAGTGAGAGCTATTGAAAGGAGAAACAAGGATGAACATAACCTTAAGAAAGAAGATCAACTTTGTATCTTTATTCTATCAAATTTTGTATCTTCACTTTAAGAATTTTAAAAAAGGAACAAAAGCAAGGTCATCTCCACATGGGCCATGAATTCCCTCAGAGGGGGTGGAAGATAAAGGCTTCCGCTATCCAAAACCTCAGCACTTGGTGGGGTAGTGTAGTTAGGGCTGCCTTTGTCCCAGGAATTAACCTGGTACTCATTTTTGGTGTAAGCTGAGTGAAATCTCAGGGCCATTTACACCTCTGGAAGTGGAAATCTCTTTTCTTAAATTTTATTTATATATATAAAACAATTTTAAATTCTATGTTTCAGATGAGTAACAGCAGCTGTGGAATATTAATGAGGATCATTGGATATGCTTTGAGAGTCAAAGGGTTAAATGAGTGCAAATATATATCTGTTTTAAGAAGTAGTATGGGCAGTAGAATAACATCCATGCTATCTCCTGCCCTGTTGTAAGATACACTTAAAAGATGCCCCAAGGGCTCTAAACTTGGGAGCATGGGTTGGAACCGTGGGGACCTCAGCTGAGTCTTGGGACTGCTTCCACTATTCCAGACTCCCCTAACCAACCTCCCTTGATCAACTCTTGTTCTTTTCTGACCCTGATGATATTAGGCATTGAGTCCTTGGGTGTCCTTCATTTTCATGCCCTTCGAGGCCCTTATTTTTCTGTGGCTGATACCTTCATTTTTTGAAGTGTTGGTCACCTTCAACAATTTTTTCTCTCTGATTAATGTTAAATAAAGGATGGTTGTTTAGTTGTACTTCCTCTTAAAACAATAACCACCACTATTAAGAAGAATGGTTTTGAATTAAAATTTTTGATGCTGCCAAATTAATTAATGAATCTTACCTTTGCTAATAAAGTTTGTTATGTTTGCTCCATTATATTTTGCACTCCGTATGACCTTTCCTGTAATATCACTCCAGTACACTCGTCCCTCTAAGCAGTCCACATCAATACCTGAAACAGTGAGAAGGCCCTTACAGTATTTCAATTCAGATTAATGTAGACAATTGTCAGAACAAGTGCAGACTAAAGAAGTAATAGCAGGGTTGCAAAAGAAAGAACTAGTATATCAATAAAAGAAGGTCCTGATAATTAGTACAGACTAACAGCAGTGTAGATGAAAAGGAAGTAAATACCACTTCATCATCATCCTATTCATAATGTCTTTACAAACATGTGGTGACTATAATGTAGTACCATCGAGTATGGTGTTCAGCCAGCTTCAGGTTGGTGTTGAGCAGGGTTTCTACAAGATCATTCCAGTGGGTTAGCTGCCTGCCACATCATCGCTTCACTTAGGACTTCACCTGGACAACGTGTTTCTTTCTCCATGTAGGGGTTGCGAGTGATATACCCAAAGAATGTAAGAATTCTGTTGTGTATCAAGGTTGATGATCTTTAGTGTGGCTGGATTTCTTCAAGAATGGATGTATTAGATATGTGTGTTGTCCATGGAATGCAAAGCAAATGTTGCTAGGACCACATCTCAAATCCCTTGACGCAGGCAGTGGTCAGCGGTGTGAAAGTCCATGTCTTTAATGAGTAAGACATAACAAGGAACAGAAGGCTGTTGACAAGATTGATTTTTGTCACATTGGTTATTGAAGGGCCCCACCACAAACGTAACTACAACAATGCACCTCATTTGTATACATATATGTATCTCCAACTCACAGTTACTGTCACTCTTCACAATGCTTGCCAAATATATGATTTGGATCACCATCTCATATCTGCCAATCCTGTTGGCCAGTATGGGTTTTCATGGTCCTCAGGCATAATCTTGGTTTTACTGGCATTGATATGTAAACGTATTCACCACTAACATCCTCCAAGTTGCACATCAGGTCTTCAAGTTCTTCTTGGCTTGATGCAATTAAAGCAGTGCCATTGGCAAAGCAGAGGTTCGAGATCTTAATCCAGTGATGGACACTCCTCCATCCTACTTGCATACGATACCTCGCATGATGAATTCACATTTAACATTGAATAATAATGGTGAACACCCTTTCTGGTACAGCATTTGCAGGACAGGACTTTGTCAATCTTCACGACTGAGTGGCAAGAGCTGTATATTTCAACAGGTGGATAAAGTGGGGAGGCGTAGCCACCTATCCCAGAATTTTCGAGAGGTTTCCCCAACAGAGATTATTAAAGACTTCTTCAAAATCAACAAAGCTGATGTACATGGATGTATAGTACTCTCTTGCCTTTTCTATAATCTGTCTAAGGTTGAATATCTGCTCTCCGGTACATCTACCTTTCACAAAACAAGCCTGTTCTGGTGCCAGTTGCCAGGAGATGAAGTACTCCTGCCTCTTCTGTATCACACAGAGTATATCTAAGAGATGATCCTCCTATGGATGGGGGTGGTAGAATAATGGTAGAATAACAGCCACGATATCCTTTGCCTGTTGTAAGAGGCAACTAAAAGGGGCCCCAGGGGCTCTTAACTAGGAGCGTGGGTTGGCAACCACAGAGCCCTTAGATGAGTCCTGGCATTATTTCATTTATTTTTGTCAGGCTCCTCACTTTCATCTATCCTATCTGACCTCCCTTGGTCAACTGTTGTTCTTTTCCAACTCTGATGGTATTATGTTTACGAGGCCTACAGAGTCATTCATCTTCATGCCCTTCGTGGTCCTTGCCTTTCTTTGACTGGAGCCTTCATTTTTCGAAGTGTTGGACCTCTTCCATTTTTCCCTTCAGTTAGTGTTAATAGAGCATGGTTGCTTAGTTGTACTTCTTAAAACAACAATAATCACCACCACCACTCCAAGAGCTATCAGGAGGTAGGTGTTGCAGTCTCTTGTAGAGCCTTTTTTTATGGGTGGGTACGACGAGAGAGGTGTGCCGATCCTCTGGCCATTGTGCAGAGGTCCATATCAGCTGACATATCTGGTGAATGTCCAGCTCCATGGCTAAATGGTTAGCGTGCTGGCCTTTGGTCACAGGGATCTCGGGTTCGATTCCTGGCAGGGTCAGGAATTTTAACCATAATTGGTTAATTCCCCTGGCACGGGGACTGGGTGTATGTGTCGTCTTCATCATAATTTCATCCTCTTCAGGACGTGCAGGTCGCCTATGGGAGTCAAATTAGAAGACCTACACCAGGCCTCTCCGGAGGCCACCATTAATTATCTGGTGAATGATGTTGATATCACAAGGGCCCATCGCTTTTATATACTCAGCAGTCATCATGTCAATGCCTGGAGACTACTGTGGGCTTAAGCTTTTTATTGTCACTTCAGTCTTGGATTCTGGGTTCTGTCTGGTCAAAGTGTACCATAATTTCCTGTGGAGAATAGGTTTGGTCACTGTATAGGTTAATTCAAATTTCATTGTGATTCATATTGACAGTTATCAGTTACAAAGTACTTTGTTATTTAAGGTCAACATAATCAATACTTGTTTTACTTATGATGAGTTACAGTTGGTCAGTACATGTTTCAGCCATCAAAAACTGACAAATAATTAATGGTAAAGAATAATCGTTCTCTTATAAACTAAAAACATACATTGAAAAATATACATTAAAACATTTGAATCTTCATGAGGATCCTTAAAATTAATGTTTATTGAAAAAAGTGGAATATAATTTTAAAACCAATGCACATTAGAATAACTGACCCTTCTTAAGAATTCCTAAAATTAATGTCTCTTAAAAGAAGAATGTCATGTTAAAAACACTGCACATAAATTTTGTGATGAGTGCGTGAATCCTCTGTTGCATCATAAGAACTTGTATGATTAATTATCACAAAGGGAGAAATGTTTACAACACATTGTGATTTACACACACACCCAGACAGTGCAGCACTATTTACCTTCTATGAGATTCTCAAGATTTTGGCTTTTAGTTTTGAGACTCTCAAATGAGATTTCCCATTGACAGTGTGAATATTCACCCTTCAGGGAAGCAGAAAAGAACTTGTTAGTTGTTCTAGTAATTTTTGTATAATTATATTTGGCTTTCATCACAAAATTACTCTGTTAATGTGCACCAAAATAGAAAACTACTATCACACAGACTTTGTATCTTTTGTAAGAATTATATTTTGATGTGACAATGTCTTCTGAAGGGGTGTATGTAGCCTATTGAAATACTGTTCAACAAAAACAGAGTTCAGCCTACTACTCTGCGACTATAAACCACACAGCAATTGTTTTCATGTCATTATGTACCTACTGTCCTTGACTCGATCGCTCATTCATTTCAAAAACACCCATTCAATTCTTTCCTGCAGGTGCAGGGTGACTTGGCGCTTGCAATACGCCATCCAAGCATGCGCTCAGTAGCATCTGACTTGCTGTTGCTAGCTGATGAGTCGTTTGTTTGATTTGTTTCAGACATCATTTCAAAGCTCCACAAGTGGTGCTAACATACTAATTGTGACAATATTGTGGTACTAATTCTGCGTGAAAGTTGAATTTTGAGGCTAAAAGAGACCATCAAGGCCTGTGTCTCCATTCCTATTAAATGTTGACCGCCAGGACACATAGCAAGAAATGTTCTTGGAGGCCAAAGCTTTCTTTCTATCGTGCATATAGTAAATCAGAAGTAAAACAATATTCAAAGTTATATTTCACTTAAGTGTTCAATATATGTTCTAAATACAATAAAAATTCCTAGCACCCTGAGGTACCACTGTGGCCCCACAGAAAAGTTTGCTGTGCGGTTTTGACAAGATGGCCAGAACAGTAAAATCTAGCGGTACTAGAAGTTTGCACTGCTTGATAGTACTCGTTGTAGCCAACAGACTGTGCCACGATTTGTTTACTAGCACTTAATACTACAATCCTAAGGCACTCATTGTTGTACAGTAAGCTGCGTGTGAAATACTTAAGAAAAATTTCTGTTTTGTTATACCAGTTTTCAGAGAGTTTAGTTATAAAAAAATGAAGCTGTTTTCATAAAAAAACTCAGAGAATAATGATGCTAATTATTCAGTATGTGAATCCTGGTAAGTAGTGGTATGTTCCGAGCTGTCACTGGAGAGATGGCGTGGGAGGACATCAGTAGACGAATAAGTTTAAGTGGTGTCTTTGAAAGTAGGAAAGATCACAATATGAAAATAAAGTTGGAATTCGAGAGGACAATTTGGGGCAAATATTCATTTATAGGAAGGGGAGTTAGGGATTGGAATAATTTACCAAGGGAGATGTTCAATAAATTTCCAGTTTCTTTGCAATCATTTAAGAAAATGCTAGGAAAACAACAGATAGGGAATCTGCCACCTGGGCGACTGCCCTAAATGCAGATCAGTAGTGATTGATTGATTGATTGATTGATAGTGATCATTTCAAGTTGATCTAGTAAGTTTTGAAAGGCAAAAAGTGTTTTACCAAATTGAATTTAAAAAACATACATACATACATACATACATACATACATACATACATACATACATACATACATACATACATACATACATACATACATACATCATTATAGACTGTTATGCCTTTCAGTGTTCAGTCAGCAAGCCTCTGTGAATTTACTAAGTGTCACCACAATTCTCTATTTGCAACTAGTGCTGTGGCCTCATTTAGTTCTATACCTCTTATTTTTAAATCGTTAGAGACTGAGTCTAACCATCATTGTCTTGTTCTCCATCTACTTCTCTTACCCCCCATAACAGAGTCCATTATTCTCCTAGGTAACCTATCCTCCATTCATTCGCCTCACATGACCCCACCACCGAAACCAGTTTATGTATACAGCTTCATCCATCGAGTTCATTCCTAACTTAGCTTTTATCTCCTCATTCTGAGTACCCTCCTGCCATTGTTCCCACCTGTTGGTACCAGCAATCATTCTTGCTACTTCCATGTCTGTTACTTCTAACTTACGAATAAGATATCCTGAGTCCACCCAGCTTTTGCTCCCATAAAGCAAAGTTGGTCTGAAAACTGACCGATGTAAAGATAGTTTCATCTGGGGGCTGACTTCCTTCTTACAGAATACTGTTGATCACAACTGCAAGCTCACGGCATTAGCTTTACTGCAAAAATGTAAAAAATAAAAATTATAATTTGGAAAACAAGCATGCTAGGATTTGCCGCGAGGCCATAGTGAAGTCAACAGCTCAGCGGCCCGCCAGCCCGGTAGGGAAAGTCACATAACAACTGTCAGCGGTACTTTGTATCTAGGGAATTTGATCCCGGCCCTTATTTCTAAACCTGGGATTTTGGGATTACACTTCGTCAGTCCTGGATTGCCAGGATTATCCTGGGATTGAAGGTTACAAATAAAAAATAAGAAAATCTTACAGAAATAAGCTGTTTAATCAGCAAATCGAAATTTAGACAAAATCAACATATTTTACGGTATACACCTAGCTAATCTAATCAGACTTAGAGTCAGACTAACCAGATTTAAAATCACTTAGTCTCTATGTTAAAATTATTCTTTTCCAAGAATCGGTGAGATCTCTTTAAACTTACATAAATTTAAAAAAACCTTATGTAACAAACTGTGCAAATAAACTTTGGAAATTAACAACATTCTTTCTGAACATAGACTAAATAGATGACTTTCATGTAACAACATAATAAGTAGGTAGAAAGTTTCTTAGCAAAACGTATTTAAAAATAACATTAATCAGTCGCATTTCACATTTTTCATAAATATAAAGAAAACTAATTTAATAGGAACATTCTAATTTGAATTGCAAAAATATGATCTGAGAAATAACAACGCATCCAGTGTCTCATTACCAAGCCTGCTGAGAAAGCGTGTTCAGGTTCGATGGAAGTTGGAGGAATCGTTAATAAATACTTGTATAGGTTCATTTACTTCTTAATAATTCTGGAAAATTCATTTTCATTTAATGCTTCAGGAGACATTATTTTCATGCTGTTTTCTATTTCCAGCTGAAGCTTTTCTTTGAGCGTCAAATCACTTTTTTCTGTATTTGTAGGCTCGGCTTGCATATTTTGTTCTTCCTCTTTGTCATTTTTTACCGTTTAATCTCTCAATTAAAGGAACAATCTGGTTTTTTATCAGGACTTTGCTTGGACTTGAAAATGTACACTTTATTTCATCATCGAACGCCAATGCCACATTATCACTATGAGGATTTTGTAGGTAGCATAATACGCCACTCAACTCATTTCTTCGGCGATCTTTCATGCACTTTAGTAAATGTATTTGAATTTAGAAGCCAACTCAGAGCTATTATCATTTAACTGCTTAAAAAGAAACTTAAGGGATGAACAATACAGTCATGTGCTAAACGAGAATAGGCATTTACACACCGAAACGACGCATAAATAACGCACTGAGAGTTTCGCTTCACGCAGTCTATTTTGCAAATTTTTAAAAATGATGTCAATCCCAAAAATCCTGGGATCCGGAAAACTTAATCCTGAAAACTACCGGATTGAAAAGCGGTCAGGATCCCAGGATCAAATCCTCTATTTGTATCCCAGTTTCCTCACTAGAAACTCACTCAGCGGTACAATGTACCACTCCGGCAGCCAATGGGTTATATACAGTATATACCCCTGAAATGCTAAATGCAGATCTCATCAAGGCAAACATGATGGTGAGAGAATCGTCGAGATATCTATCTCCATCTATTCAAAAGATATGCACCCAAGAAGATGATCATGGTACGTCCGATGCTGACATGATGTCGCCTGACCCAGCATATATAGTGTGGACATGGCAATTCGCTGATGCAGAGCGAACGTTGTGTTTCATTAAATTGATTCCATGATTTTATGAATAAATTTGTTACATTCGATACATACATTTATTTCATCAGACTTGGTACATAGACTTCATGTCTAAAACTTGTGGCCATGTCGTATATACAGTCTGTACAATTTTTTTATACATGATTATGACAAGAACTGATCATACCTACTGCTTCTTGGTAAGGTTTGATAGCTATTGGCCTTCCTCTGTCTTTTCGAGTTGGGTTGAAAGGCACTCTTAGCGTAGCCATGCCCTGGTTCAACAACAGGAAGTTTCCTTCATGTCTCGATAGTGGACGACATATTGCTCCATTCCCTGTGAAGCCTTCATTGCATTGACAGATGTGGTATCCATCTGGTCCCACGACGCAACTAGCACCGCGTCCACACAGACCGGGATTGTCTTGGCATGAGGATTCTGGGGCACACACTGTTCCATTTCCACGTAGTCCCTGGAAAAATAGAAGATTTTAGGTTACAGTAAAATAGTAGGCCTACTGGTTTAGATCTGAATTAACTCTGTAATTTTGTTATTTAAATAATGGAAAGGAACAAAGAAGCAGCAAATCAAGTATATCAAGTATACCGTATATCTCTGAATGCAAGATGACCCCCACTTTTTCCTTCAAAAATAACTAAATCAGGCTTAAAAAGTGCTTTGTAAAATCATATGAATGCTTTTCTTGTACAGTAGGCATTATTCGGCTATCTTTGCCTTCACGCCAAAGCCAAGCATTGGCTTTAGTTATGCCGTATTTTTTTGTGGCTGCACAATTATTGTTTATTTCTGCAGGTTTAATAACCATTAATTTAAAATTAGATCTTAATATCAAAGAGAACCCATTGAAATTTTGCCGGCAATACCTGTTCCAGGTATCTCTACAATATGGCATTCCATCAGGAAAATATTCTTGCTGTCTGTAAAACTGTTACTTTTACTCAGCGTCAGGTACAACTGGCTGCTGCTACACACGTTTCGCTTGCTGGGTTCGGCCGACTTTAATGGCTAGTGATGTATAGGCCTGATAAAGGCGCAGACATTGAGGGTCAACAAACAAGTTTATTGTGCCATTGTATGGCCGTTCCGCCCTTGTGTTTTTCGCGAACATTTTTCATACAGTATGCATGCTAATGCTGAATATTGGCTTTAGTTAGGCCTATGCCGTATTTTCTTGCAGCCGGACAATTATTCTTCATTTTTGCATGTTTAATAACAATAACCATTAACTTAAATCGGCATCATAGTATCGACAAGAACCTGTTGAAAATTTGCCGGCAATACCTGTTCCATTTACCTTTACAATATGATGATCCATCATGAAAATGTTCCTGCTATCTATAAAACTTAATTTTACTTAGCGTCAGGTACAGTAGACGTGTTATAATTCTGCCAATGAGTAGTCATGGCCTTTCTAAGAATTCAAAGTCTAGCATGTTTTAATGTCATTTGAGAAACATTTTTGTAGAACTTCATTCTATCTTCACTATTTCCCGAGATCCAATGACTTCACACAGAGGCACTGTACAACTGGTTGCTGCAGCTAATGTTGATTGTCAACAAATATTGTATGTGTGAAGCAGCAGCGTGGTTGCCGCGGTAGTTGCCAGTGTCGTTCATTACTGTTAGATCGCGAACTGAAGACAACCCTTCATTTTTCACATGAGATTCTGAAAAGAAAAACATCTTGGGTTTGGAGAAATACTGTATTATGGTATCAACAGTAGAGAAGGTAGATTTCAGAATGGCAATAATGGCAGAAGAGGCAGTCGATTAATACTTGTTGCAAACTATGAGTTATTCCAATGTCAGTATTGCTGATCAGTGATATGAATAGAATAAAGCAATATTTCTCCCTTCATGTGTTACCTGTCGACATTTGCAACGATATCCTGCTGACTTCTGGTCATACACACAGTCAGCCCCATGGCCGCAGTTGTTCAGTACATTGCAGCCAATAGGGTCAGCGACACAGCTCTTGCCATCTCCTGAGTACCCTGCATTGCACTCGCACGCATACTCGTCTAGTTGGGGGTTGTACACACACTGTGCGTTCGAGTGGCAATCATTGAGGATCTTACAGCCAGAGCCTGGAAACGTAAATAATATGTATAATTTATTATTTATTTACTTCCCACAATTGTGAGCTGTTGCACTGGACAAAGTGTAATGTTATATATTATAAATGAAACAATACAATTTAAAAGTACATCCACAAATCAGTCCTTTTAACAAACGTAGCTAAAGCTGGAGAAAGCGTCATATTTATATCCAGCAATGGAGGTTGCTGGTCATTCAACATGGTCGTTTGCAACAGAAGAAGTCATTGTTGATGTAGGTGGTGCCTGAGTGTTGCAACAGATCCTAGCCATGTAATAGAAGATGTGTTGTAAACAACTGAAGACGTCAACAAATTCGGCAAGGAATAATAATAATAATAATAATAATAATAATAATAATAATAATAATAATAATAATAATAATATCATCTTGGACTGTTTTCTTTAAATACCTGGGAGAAAGGATAACAAACAACACAAAATAAAAGGTAGCTATAGATATAAGAGTAAACAAAATGGAAAGGATGTTTCATATGACAAAAAATATATACAATAAGAAATCTCTATCCTGGAACTTGAAATTAAGACATTATCAAACAGTGGCCTGGCCAGAAATTTTATATGCAGCAGAAACTCTTAAACGTACAAGAATTGGGGCTCTTGAAAAATTAGAAAAAGTTGAAAGAAGAATTTTGAGAAAAATACTGGGACCTATAAGAAACAACAATGCCGAATTTAGACTACCATCAAACAGAGAGCTGTATATAAAAGTTGAAAAACTGTCAACTGTAATGAGGAAAAGAAGACTCCAGTTTTTTGGACACATTTATAGAATGAATAACAATCGACTAACTAAACAAATCTTCAACTTACTGAACAGTTACAAATCCAAGCCAACGTGATTCATTGAAATTGAAAAGGATATGAAAAATGCTGGAATTAAAATAGATACGATAGAAAACAGAACACGTTTCAGAGAAGCAACACGAAAGGCAGGATTTCAAGAGAGAAAGAAATTAACAACTGGAAGAAAATGGACTCAAGAGGAAAAGGAACAACATTCTCAGAAAATGAAGGAAGTTTGGAAATGAAGAAAGTTGAATTCAAAGAAAAGGAACCAAAGTTGGTTTACCGTACCCTCAAAAGCATTATTCGAATAATAATAATAATAATAATAATAATAATAATAATAATAATAATAATAATAATAATAATAATAATAATAATAATAAATTTTTAAAAACGTGACAAGAAGGTAGCAGGATGTAATAATTAACAAGGAATTACACTCTTTATTGCAAGAAGCAAAATTATTTGAAAGGATACTAGGAAGGAGAATGAGAAGAAAATACTGTATATGAAAGGTTGCTAGAAAGGAGAATGACAAGAGGTGGAAGGACAATTAGAAGGATTGCAATATGGCTTTAGAAATGGAGGATCAACACTAGACCCTATCTTCAGCATGAGACAGCTGATGGAAAAGCAATGAGAATGTAGAAGAGAAATGATGATGTCATTCCAAGGTTTACAAAATGGATATGATGGCATCCGCAGAGCTAAAGCATGGAAAGTCATTAAGCAAGAAGGCTGTGGTGAACAAATTATCAAATACATGCACACAGTGTACAACAATTGTTGCACAAGTATCACGACTCTGTGGGTAGGGCATTGCTGTTCATAATGGTAATAGATGAAATTTTGAAGGAGACAAAGGAAAATAAAATCCGGGAACTTTACACCTGAAGATGAAGACACTGACTAGACAGTCAGGGAGCAGAACAATAATGTGGAACCAGAAAGGGCCACTGAAATGCAAGTAAGCTGAGCCTATTATATATACACAGGGTGTGGAAAATTATACTGGCAAAACCCAAGGCACAACAGCATAGACCCACTCAAACCACGAGAAAAGAAACATGGGACTGCAAAGCGTAAGTGCTCTACAATGGGGGTGCAAGTGCTTCAAGACCAGAAGTAACTGAGACCAAATGTACCTGAAAACAATATTTAGTACATACATATCATTTTATAATAGAAACTTAAAAGTGCAAACATTTTCATTGACATAAAGCGTACCGAGCTCGATAGCTGCAGTCGCTTAAGTGCGGCCAGTATCCAGTAATCGGGAGATAGTGGGTCCGAGCCCCACTGTCGGCAGTCCTGAAGATGGTTTTCTGTGGTTTCCCATTTTCACACCAGGCAAATGCCGGGGCTGTACCTTAATTAAGGCCACGGCTGCTTCCTTCCACTTCCTAAGCCTTTCCTATCCCATCATCGCCATAAGACATATCTGTGTCAGTGCGACGTAAAGCAAAAAAAAAAAAAAAAAAAAAAAAAGACTCAAAGCGTACATCCTCATGTTTGTTTAAAAATTCTTGATAATTCTTGGATGACTTAAACTGCTGCTACTATGCAGGTGACAAGATCTTCAAGTTCTGAATAAATCAGGTGCTTCATGTAATCCCAGAAGTAGTAGTCAGAGGATTCAGACCTGGTGATCTTAGAGGCCAAGCAACAGTTCCTCTTCTCCCAATCCAGTGCACACCAAAATGTCTATTGAGGTGATGTTGGACATTAGCAGCAAGGTGAGCAGGAACACCATTATGTGGGCAAATACATTTCGACGAATGTCCAACAAAATATCTTCTAGGAGTTCTGGTAAGATATCCTCCAGGAAGGTGTGATATGTGTCCATTCAACTGTGGCAGAAAGCCTGTCTGGACCAGACAGACAATCACCTATAATACCTGCCCAAACTTTGCTTGGAACTGTTGTTGGTAGCCATAGACATAGGTGGCTTGGGGGGTTCTTGTGTGCCTAGATGCAGCTGTTGTGGCTGCTGAAAATTCCCTTTCTTGTGAAGCAAGCTTCATCAGAAAAAAATAATGAATGAGAGAAATTGAGGTTTCTAGAAGGTTTAGTGTAACAACCAAAGAAAGCAGCACTCAAGGAGCAAAATCTCTTGGACACAGATTGTGATTGCTCGCTTTTTGTCGGTGGAATGGATGCAGTCGTTTCTCCTGACCAACATTCCACACGAGTTGAAAGTCATCCGCTAGTTCATGTGCAACTGTTCACATACTTGTTGAGGGCTCGTTGTCGACACAACACAAAACCTCTTTGTCAAACATCGGAGTACGTACTGATCATGTGCAACATGTATCAGATCTGTCTGCTTGAAATGAATCTTTCTCGCACAAATCTCGGTCGACACCAATAAGTGTCTAACATGGGGTAATCCCTTTCGGAAATTATTCTTGGTAAATTCATCTGGCTGTGTGCACACTTCCTGTTGTCGCAGGCATCTGTATGTCTACCATTTCTCTCCATGTATTATTTTATTTGCAAGTTGCTTTACGTCGCACCGACACAGATAGGTCTTATGGCGACGACGAGACAGGAAAGGGCTGGGTGTGGGAAGGAAGCGGCCGTGGCCTTAATTAAGGCACAGCCCCAGCATTTGCCTGGTGTGAAAATGGGAAACCACGGAAAACCATTTTCAGGGCTGCCGACAGTGGGGTTCGAACCTACTGTCTCCCGAATACTGGATACTGGATCTCTCCATGTAAAGTGCTCCATTCTTCCAGCAATGACACCATCCTAACTCTGGCTGAACGTGGCCCAAGTAGGTAGGGACCTCATGCAGGCCATGACTCATCACTTCCTGTGGCTGTTTATGCACTCAACCGAGTAGCGGTAGACAGTAAACCGCACCAGACACCACCGTGAATCTAAGCAACTTCAGTGGCTCTCTGTATTTGTCTGGAGGTTGTGTGCAGTCAGCATAGGTGAGCCTCTGGGAAATTACTTGCACACCCCAGGGAGACTACCTGTAGTTTTTAAATCCATGTTTTGCAGTTGGCCTGGGTGTGATGTGCTGCACCACAAGTTTTGGCAGTAGAGTTTTTCTGCACCCTGTACTTAAATATAAGAAACAAATAGAGCAGCAACTTACCATGTAAATGTGCATGGATCGAGTTCACATAAAAGAAGCACAGTGGTCCAAAATTTTTGGCTGCAGTTTTTGTTGTTGGAGGATAGAAATATTTTCCACAGAGATTTCGAAGAGCATGCAGAAGATTGGGCAAGAGTCATGAATAATAATAATAATAATAATAATAATAATAATAATAATAATAATAATAATAATAATAATAATAATAATAATCAGAAGAAGAAGAAGAAGAAGAAGAAGAAGAAGAAGAAGAAGAAGAAGAAGAAGAAGAAGAAGAAGAAGAAGACTGATAGAAATTGGAGATGTTGAATTCATTAAGGGAAATTTATACAAACAAGTGACAGATGTACAAACTTAAAGGAAGAGAAGTCAAAACGGAGAATGTAGCAAATGATGTATGAACCTGATAATGAAGAAAATTGACTGGAATACAGTTTAGAACAATATAATAGAATCCAGACTTGGTGTAGTGGCTTTCAGTGCAGAGAGCTCTGGGTTCGATTCCTGGCCAAGTCATGAATTTTAACTTTGTCTGGTTAATACCTCTACCTTGGGAAGTAGGAGCTTGTGTTCATCTTTATACACTTCTGAGTCAGCGTGACACACACAAAAAAAGGAAGAAAAAAAAAAGAAAAGAAAAAAAGTCGCATACTCTCATTCTTCAAAGGATTGCATCTGTTTCATCTTTTTCCGCACATCAGTATTAAGAAAGGATTGCCCAGTTGTACTTGATTGAAACCTCTTTTTGTCTGTTTTCAATTCCAGTTTCTTACACGAACGGTTTTCTATTTCATTTTGATATAATCTAACAAGTCTTATGTAGAAATATGAATTTACTTCATTCAGTGGAGTTTGTTACCTTTATCAGGGACACATTCTTCACCCTGCATCACAAAGTTTTCATCACACATACACTGATAATGTTTGAACTGATAGCTCCAGGTGCAGCTTGCATGGGCTGGACAGTCTTCAGCAGAAGTACACTCATCTGGAACATTAAAAACCTCCTTTAAAAAAATTAACTTAAGAGAAATGCAATAAACAAAATAACAATAGAAAGTGTTGGATATTTCTTTATCATGATTGCATTGTACTTGAATAGACTTTTAGTTGTTAGATCGTGTTCAGTACATATAGTATATGTCAAAGATATGTTAAGTACAGAACAAAAGTAGCCAACACTTGTGGGAATTGAACCCATAACCTTCCGATTTTGCATCTGATGCTGTGTCATTGAGCTACAGACGTCTGGATCATTCTTGTTCTGTTGGCTGGGATCTGGGGTACATGTCTTGCTTGTTAAAATGATTACTTACTATATTTGAAGACACTGTATTTAAACATAGAAGCAGTGAATACCATCATAAATAAACAGGACAAATATATAAAACTTACCAACAGCAGCACAATAGCTGCCATCCCATTGGTAACCTGGGTTACAACGGCACACATACTTCTCAGTTGTTTCATCACGAACACAGGATGCATGGATATCACAGATGTCAACATCCAGACAGGATACATCTGTTTACAAAATTGATAACTGTACAGTACACACTTCATATTTATCCAAAGAGAAAATAAAGTGTAACTATGAAATAATTCTAAACCAGGAGAAAGATTGAAGGTTCATGTAGTAATAGTGATAATGCAAAACACCTTCTGTTCCTTCTGAACCGGAGCTTGCCCTTTCAATTCCTATGCCAACAATGTGTCGACCTGCCCTTATCAATGTAGCAGTTACTAAGTCGACACTTTACTGACAAGTATTTATGTCCATTCTTCTCTTGTCTAATGTGCCTTCTTGCTCTGAGCATACAGATAGGTTCACAGGTGTGTTGTGGTTTGTTTTCCTGAAAAACCTCCTTTGTGTTGAGAACTTGGCTTGTTTCTTGCTCAGTTTTATTTATCTGTGGAGAGCTCTCGTGTTGCAAGTGCCAAGCCAGCCATGTTTACTATGGATGTCAACTTTGCCTCCTGTAGAACTGTTGTTTATTGCACTGTTAGGTTTGATACTACACTGCTGTGCAAAACTTAAGGACGAAAGTAACTTTTGCATGTTGTGTTACTGCCAAGTAACATAGCTCGAAGAAATTTGAATCATACATAGGAGGAGCTGCTACAGTATGGTACGGTAGGCAACTGAAAGGAATATGCAATGAGACAAACAGAAATGAGAATTTTATACAGAGACAATAAATTACAAGTAAGTCAATGCGACTCATGATTGTCCCCTGGACATCAGAAAAGAAGGGGCATGGTTCTCAAAAGGGTGTGTGATCACCACAGACAGGGAACATGTTCCCATGCTGGCCACAAGATTGGCAAGGAGTTCTTGTGGTAGGGCATTCCATTCCTCCACCAAAACGTTAGACAACTGCTGGATGGTCATTGGTGCATGTGGACGTGCTGCAATACGTCTGCCCAACATGTCCCACACGTGCTCGATATTTAAGTTGGGAGAATGGGCAGGCCAGTCCATTCACCGAATATTCTCTCGTTCCGAGAGCTCCTCCACCTGCGCTGTTCAATGCGGTCATGCATTGTCATTCATAAAAATGAAGTCAGGGTCGAATGCACCCATGAAAAGATGCACGTGGGGAAGGAGTGCACTGTCACAATAACTTTGCAAATGCATGATTTTAGCTTCTTCTGTGCTTTCACATACCACTCTGAGTTAATTGTGGTAATCCTCTCTATAAAATCAACACATAACAATCCACTTTTGTTCCAGAACACTATTGCCATGACTTTCCCTGCATGCTCTTGAATTTCTTCTTGTGTGGTAAAGTCTTATGGTAATATGCCATGGACTGTCTCCTCATCTCTGGATCATTACTGTTGAACCATATTTCATTTCCTGCCACTATTTATAACAGAAAAGTTTGCCTGTCATTTGTATACTGCTCCAGGTCTTTCTGGGCATCTTTATGCACATCAGTCAACAGTTTTGAGATCCATCACAAGCAAACCTCTCTGTAACGAAGCTTTTTAATGATGTTGATCACAGCTGGTTTCCAATACCCACTATGTCACAGAGTTCACGTGTTGTGATCCAGTATGAATGACACTTGTTATCTCAGTTATTGCACCTGCTGGCTAGCCACTTTGATGTTTTGCAACAATGTTTGTTTCTCCAGCCCTAGAAGTGTTTCAGCCATCTTTTGACTGCACTGATGTCCATGGTTTGGTCGCCATACACGTTTTTGAGTCAAGTGTTTATCTCAATAGGACTAATTTCCTTCTCTGTGAGGAATTCAATCACAACTCTTTGTTTGTTTTGTATGGATATGTGGTGCATACCGGTACTTCACCACTTGCTTTTCCACACCATTGCAAGACCTCATGTCAGTCTGCTCACAACAGAAGCAATTGCAAGCCTGGGATGGACTGTTCACTCTCAGCACCTTGTTGACAGTCTTTCCTGTGTGTTTTTCTCAAGCAGACCTATTTTATAAACATAGTCTTCCAATTAGAGATTAATTCTTCATGTTTGAGTTCTCATCATGTCATCTGCTGATCGCAAAGTAGTGTCAAAGATTTGAAAGAATGCAATATTGTTAGGAATTAGTGGAGATAATAAACTTTCTTGTAGTGGATTGTATTCTTATGAATGGAGTAGTGTTGACACCAAGATTCATGAAAAAAAAGTTTGTCTTAAGACCAAGGGGCAGTGCTACAAACGTTACTAGTGATATTTGGAGCTGCAATAATATTTTTGATGAATGGGAAATATAGGAAAACAATGCTGGTCCAAACCACAATTTACCTTCCAGGAGTTCAGAAAAGTATTTGTATAATTATTTGTGGAATAGGAATTTTATGAATTTTTAGCAAACAGATGAATATTCATGCCGGATATTTGCAAAGAAAAATTGGCATTGTTGATACTACTTGGCAAGATACTAACACTGGTGGAATAAGGGCATATATAGGTGTTCTGTTTTATATAGGAGACTTTTGTGTGTGCCCATTAGTAAGGCAGGCAATAACACAGAAATGGTTTAGGAAACTTGGGCAATATTTAGATTCAAAATGAGGGTGAGTACAAATATATACTGTACACACACAATTATCATTTAGAAGCAAAATGCAAAGGAAAGTACTGTACATTTATATCTTTATTCATTTGACTTCTATGTTATTTTCTTTCAAGAGTGGCGTTTATGCTACTGTCTTGTTCTACTTAGGACTCCATCTCCTACAAAGATTGGCGATTCAGTTGATTATGATAACTCACGAAACAGTTACTCAGAAGATTAAAGTTCCTCCATACCAGCTGCACAGGTCTTTAAGCCAGAAATTTTTCTGTCTCCCCACAGATCATTTACTTTTAATTTTCTCCTCAATGATGATTTGGAGAAATTCATTTTGTTGCTGCTGTATCTATTGGGATTTAAATGCCGCTTTCAGAAAACATGGTAATTTTGGCTGGGCAGCCGCCCTAAAATAGGGAACAGCAAAAGGTTAAAGGATGCACTCCATGGTCGTTATGTCATGGGAGATGTAACATTGCCTGGTACATTGTAGATTGAGACATTTCGTGGCCATCTAGCACACGTAATAACATGATGGAGAGTCACATTTGAAAGGGTGAAGAAGAAAAGAAAGGAGGCATATTACTTTCATACTCCCATAATACATGAGTGAACTGAAGACAATTAAAATTTACATCAACTGTTAAGATTCATTCTCAATTTTCAAAGTTGAATTTTAAAAATCTAGTTAAAATGAATTTGTGACTGAGCTTTCAAAATATCTCCCAAAACAATTTATTTATTTACCTAGCATGTTATGGAATGTATTCAGTAAATTTGAATTCAAGATGCTTACCAAGTTCATTGCAATCATAACCATCCCCTTCATAACCAGCATTGCACTGACACTGAAACCTTCTCTGTGTTGCAGAGTATACACACTGCGCATAGGGATGACAGGTGTTGACGATGTTGCATGCCACTGAAATCAATAAAATCAGTACTTACTGAGCAATTTCAATGTTTTACTTTAATGATTGGACAGTTTAATTTTGAACTACCAATTAAAGATCACCCTACTGTACGTAAACTCTGGCTCAGGCACACCTCTGCGGAGGTTCGGACCTGCCTTCGGGCAGAATATACCCTTACCTTACCTTAATTAAAGATCACAGAAACTAAAAATTCACTGGCATGCCCCTTTGGAACTAAGAAGAAAAGTAGAGTCCGAACCTATTATAAAGAATCAACAGAAAAGCAAGTCATATGGAAAGCAGTTATCCATCTTGACCTGCATCCCTTAGGGCCCAAGCACTGTATTGGAGCACAGTGCAGAAGTTGGTGAAATTGAAGTGAACCAAATTGGTTATGTATGTCCAAATTTCTACCTTGATAAGAAAGAGAGTCATTAACACGTTAGCTGCAACGCTATATTTGTGACCCCCAATGAAGCACTGTTTAGAATGAAACACACTTTTACCTTATTACCTATTTTATTGTGCATGTGTACAGGTAGTAAACCATAAATGAAGCAAAAATGTTGATAAAGAGAGGCTCACAGCTGCCATCCCAACTGTCATTACAAGCACTTGAAATGAAACTGCCGACCCGATCAGGCACTGACCACTGTTTAGCCTTTCGCAGGCGATTTGGTGCAAGAGCTTGAAGCCACGTTGTGTGTTTACTTTTAATACTGTACCCATTTAAATAGTGCCTGATTGAATTTGGGGAAGCTGGAGTAATTTTTGTAACGGAACATTGGTACAAGTGAGCATGCATCAGCTATTACCCTGCCGTGCCGCTGCGGACGAGTGCGAATTAGGTCAACAAGCCGGTGAAGGTCGCCACGTCATGCAGTTACATCACCTAGTAGCCGACAGCCGAGAGGGGAAAGATATTTTGGAGAAATCTACTTGCCGGTGTGAAGGACGAATCACGTCACAAGAAGGTCAACAGCCAATGAAAGTCCAGGGAGGTGCTAGAAGGTCTTAAGATCTTTCTAGAAAGAGGTCGAAGAGGAGTCTCTAAGGAAAAGTTGCAGAGAACATTACAGTCTCGAAGGGAGAATCAAACAGAAGAGTCTCTAAGAAGTTAAGTAATACAATCTTCTGGAAGAACGTCGTATAATTTTAACCTTCAGGGAGAAGATGAATGTTCGCGGATAGTGATATTAACTGTCCATTTCTTGTATGGCACAACCACGGTTTTATTTGAGTGCTAGTTCAACTTTTCGCCAGCTAATTCAGTATAGAGCGAGGTTGTTTCAGCCGCACATTTCACCGGGTGGAACTTGCGAAACCACAGAGAATTCGTGCGCTCATTTACGCCGAGTGTTGCAGTAGAAATCTATGGAATGTCTCATTGGAAATTATAAGGGAAGTGAACTATCTGAAGTGAATATTCGAGAGGAAACCTGGCCTATAAAACATCGTAGTACCAGTAATAATGTTCCATCAGCTTCAAGACTTACTGTAATCTTGTGAATGTGTTCAGAATTCGAAGCTTGGGGTAAAACTGAACCTGAGTGTACATCATTGTGCCAGTTAAGTGTCGTAAATAATTTAGTGGTATACAACTAGTGTGAATCCTATTTTCTGATACAAAATTTTAGTTTCAGCTACCTCTGTGAAGACTAGCCGACAGCATGCAAGGAACGAGAGGAAAATCCTGGAATTTTCTGGAACATTGTTGGAGTGATTCAACGCTGCTGTACGTAGCCGTAGTCAAGATGGGTTAAGCCAAAGTGTGCACACCAGCGCGATGAACTTGTCCATCTATAAGCCTCCATAGCGGAAGAAGAGGACGCCGACGCCCATAGCTGCATCCCAACGCCAAGGATTTCTATCGGAACCATAAGTACCATTGTAAAATTTCTTCTCTTTCAGTAGATGACTAGTAGATTGTATTCTTGCTTAGAGGAATGTAGTTTCTTTTGAAATGTTGTACTTAAATGGTGATGGTAGAGTATTCATGCATTCTTTGATTTATGGTTTCTACATTTTCTACTTTTGCATTCTCTTGGAATAATGTTTGTGTTTTTTGATTCGGTGATAAGTAATCCCAGTTGCCAGTGAGTTTTACGAGGTCATGAATAATTAAGATCTTCAAAAGGAATTATGAGGGATTAAGACCTAAAAATAAGCATAATAGTAATAATAATAATAATAATAATAATAATAATAATAATAATAATAATAATAAAATGTGGTTATAATAATCATGACGAGGATGATGAAATTAAATATAGGAGTAAAATACTAATAAATCGAAGGCTTAATGAACTATTAGTTTATGTGATATGTTTGATGTCAGAAGGGATGGTAATTAAAGTGCAGCTCATCGAGAAGACGTTTTCTAGGAGCCATAGTAGGAGAAATAAAAATCATTATTATAATAATAATAATGAAAGTCGGGTATTTGACTGTTGTTGAGAATAAAATTGAACGATATTGTGATGGTGGATTTTACGATGAAATTGACGATATGGGACCACTAGGGTGCATGTCAGTCATAGTGATTATGGTGAATTATAGTGATAATAGTGATTTATGGTGATTTGATTATAATTAGGGACTAATAATAGTTCTTTCCTTCGCTCAACAACCGATATTGTATAATGTACGACTTGCTTATTATTAGCTTTTCCTGGGGCTCATAAACGTATCTTTCCGATAATGGTGGTGATGATTATTTCTTCAAGATTAATTTAGTCATCCTATTTCGTCTTGTGATAATAATCCTGATGAATTCTTATTATGATTGGTTCATGCTATAAGGGTCTTCAATAAAATTTAAGAAAAGAATATAATAATAAATGAATAATAATAATAAAGTATGATAATTTCAACTGTGTGATAAATCTGCCTATAAACTGCTGTTGTGATTATGTTGTTACGTGACAGTTATCCACATCTTTCCAGGAATGCTTAGTCTTTTCGTGTTTTTGTGTGATTTATTAGTCAGTGATGTTGTTGTTGATTACGCGTGGTGTAACGTGATGCTCTGTCCATCCATAGAATACTAGTCAGTTAGAAATCGTTATTATGATTTATAAAGGAATACAGTTGAACGAAATCTGCGAGAGAGGGGAAATACGCCAAAGAATTTTTCAAAGAATTTCTCAAAGAATTTCTCAAGGAATTTCTCAAAATTGTAAAGCATTTCTCAAAAGTAATTTGTATGGAATTTCTCAAAAAAAAAAAAAAAAAAAGTTGTAAAGAATTTCTCAAGGGTGTGAGAAAGTGATTTAGGAAGGATTTCTCATAAGTATGACAAAACAGTTTCTCAAGAAATTTTCTCAAAATATGCCAATATAAATTAAACTGAAAATTTTGTCAAAGATGTGCTATAGTAAGAATTAATCAATGGGTAATTCATAAAAATTAAGGAATTAATGAAATATGGTTATTTCATGTTCAGTGTGACATTGTTTTGTTGCAATTATAATGACAGTACCACTAATTACGTGATTGAAAATGTTACAGAGAATGGCTTCGGTTGGAAGTTCATTGAAGGTGTAATTGAATCCAATGAATTCGCTAAGCATGCCAAGGACTCATAATTGTTTTGTTAACAAGAAGAATAATCAGTTGAATCATGTTGAGGAAATGTTATAATATTTTTTTTCATGCATTATCCAGACTGAATTTTATTTTCGTATTTTAATAAATGATGTTGTTATTTGTTCTGATTTTTTTCCACATTATGTCTCCTATCCAGTCACCAATGGCTCTGTAAATATAAATCTTCTGAAGGTCGGTCCCTTAATAGCAAGTTGGCCCTGCGAACAGTCCACCCTTCTGGGACTCTCGCTCCGCCGACTGAGCGACCCCGGAGAAGGGGACAATACATCAGGTTGATGTTGCCTTAAACGAGAGTTACAGGATTATTTCATGTTGTTTGAGGCCAACTCCCACTAATAATGTGAACAATCCATCTGGGATTGCTCCATCTGATATCAGAAGAGAAATAGTTGCCAACAATGAAAGGACTTCACTCTCACTCTACAGATATCAACCTGCTGGAAGGTGATTAAAATCAAGAAAGAGCTTCCTAACAAGTACTCAAATGTTACAAGGAACTGTTGCAAAAGTACGAGTTGCCGTGCGGAAGGAGAGAACTAGTAATTTGTCTGAATGGATGGAACCAAAGGAATCTCTACCTCCTGGCCACACAGAGAACTGGTCAATCTGCAAGTCCCTGAACACACTGCAAGCTAAAGTTAGAAAAACAAGGGACAACTAATGTAAGTGGCATTTTCCGACCAAGACAGTTCTATGTGATTGTAGCGAATTTCAAACAACACAACATCTCTTATGTTGTCCCTTGTGCCCATCCAGATGTACAATGAGTGATTTGACTCAAGTTAATTCAAGGGCTCTCGAAGTGGCTAAGTTTTGGGCGGGAACTGTTTGAAGTCCCTTGATGAACACATATTTGTGTACTTGTGTCCATTTCATGCTTCTTTTTTATTTTTATGTTTTCATGTTTTATATTTTGTACTTCTGACATGAATAAATAAATAAACTACGTCAAAGTCAATTACATGTTAGTGTCTATGAAAATGAGTGACTACGTACATGACTACTTAGATTACTTAGAGCCGAAACTAAAATTCGTAACTCGCCACTGCCAAATATGACCTGCAGGACACAGACTTGCTTGCTCCGTTGGCTGGCCAAATGGCCGCCAACTAAAATTTCTTAGGCCACCGAACATGGGCTCTCAAGTGGCTGGCAGGCCTCCCTCAGGAAACGGGCCCCTTCAGCATCCATCTTCACATCTCCCTATTGAAATACATTATATAATGTCAAATAATTCGTTCGAATTCTCAATTTCATCTTTGTCATTACTAGATAAAATCATATGCCAACCTGATCGGGCTGATAATAATGTCACATATTACATTATTTTGTAAGTGTTTTATGCTGTGTAACTGATCAGATTGGGTGACAGTGTCATCAGACTACCAAAGAATCTCTTGAGATATTGTGGTTCATTTTTCCATGCTAGAATGCGAGCAGTTAGCAACTGTTGTTGGCCCAGTCAGACCGGCATAGGTAAATACCTATATTGCCAGTCCGATCAGACCCCCATGACAACTAACAAGTTAATATCAACAATGGGAAGGAACGAACAAGTGTCAAATCGAGTCAGATTTAGAGAGAGAGGAACTGAAAGTAACACATAAAAGGATAAATATACTGACAGCTCAGTGTGGGAGAAAAAGGAAGAGATTACTTGATTTAGACTTCCTTGTTCCTTTACATTGCTTATATTGGCCTGCTGGGATCCTTTTCTCCTTGTGTGTTTGTCCTGTGTTTCTAATCCTTTACCTCCTTTAGTATCTTTATATTTGCTGATGGTGACAGACTTGACAATGCTTGAGCATGATTCGCCCTTGCCTAGTTGAAGTGACACCAGGTCATGTACATCCTTTGTGACTGCAAGATCCTGCTGTGTCTCAAATCGATTTATCGTATAGTCATTCGCCCAGAGATACTGTGTAGAGTGGAATGTTGGCCTGCGACAAAGAGACCCGAGCAGATCCTGGATGTAACGGAGATGTGCATGCTTGGATGGACACAGGGAGTCACGTGACTAGACTGCACTAAGAATGAAGTGGTCAGGAACACTTAAGAGTTGCCCTGATACCTGACAAAATGAGAGAGGCAAGACAGTCACGTGGCCAGAGCTAATGCAGAATCTATTATGAAGCGAGCATTTACTCTCAGCCAGATAGACAATGGCCTCAAGGCCGACCTATAAAAGTGGTGAATGGACTGGATGAGATAGGACATGAGAGCTGCAGGTGTTCATCCTGCTGACACTCAAGACAGGCCAAAATGCAAGAAGCCAAACCCCACATAAGATGAAGAATGTCAGGAAGAAGGAAGGTAGCAACTGTTCATCCAGTGCCTGATAGGACTAAGGGTGGCAACCATTGTAGGCATTGCCACAATGAGACTGAAACTCTTACTCATGTTCTTGCTCACTGCGAGCACGGTCAGATTCTGCGTACTGCAAGACAGGAGAGTTACAGGCTTTGATGTACCACGGTCTAGTGGATAAAGGGAGTACTTGTCAGATTGACATCATTGCCTGCAAGGACACCACAAGCAACATAACAAACCCAACAATCTGCTTCAAATCCTCTGCTAACCAGCCATTCGATGTTGATCGGGAAAAGAGCCCACTATTATGAGCCCACTGGATATTCTGTTCTGCAAGAAAGCTTTATGGCCTGCGAAAGATTGAAGTTATTGGTCCGCTAGTTGAAGCCAGAGAAACAATACCAAGGAAATTTCTTACATTCTGTCATGCTTTTCAGCTTCCCAACTCACTAGCAAAGGAAGTGGTGCTGACCACTTAATACTAGAACTGCCGGAGTGGTCAAAATGACCGCTACAAATTTTCCAAACTCAATTTTGACTACAGTTTTTATTGTTCGATATTGAGCTGCAGTGACTTTTCCTGATTAGTGGTCAGGAAAATCCATATTAAATATAATTAATTTTACATCAATGGATGGGGCGTTACTAACAGGTATACCTACTACTGCCAGAGCAGTCATTTTGATCGCTGTATTAATCATCGTATTATAACATATATATTTCGGTGAGATATAATCATCTGCTCACAATTATCCTATCAACAACGGTAATGTTCAAAACCTAAAAAATGGAATTGTGATATATTACGAATTGTACGAACATTATTTCCGTTGTGTCTCCGGTAGTGTTGTCTTTCGTAAGCTTGTTACAATATAGTAAACATGTCTCGTAAACCATCAGTTGCTGAGTCTATTGCATGACATTTCTAAAGATATGCCTTATGTAGAATGTGGTCCAGAACAAAGGACCTAAGAAGAGAAAATACATACGAAGATTACTACCAAAGGATAACTCGGAAAACAGTGATTCAAATCACGCTGAAAACCGGATTGTTCAGACTGAAGGTAAGTTGATATTATTATTATTATTATTATTATTATTATTATTATTATTATTATTATTATTATTATTATTATTATTATTATTATTATTATTATTATTATGATTATAACTATCAGCATAACAACTTCGGTGAACTTTCTTGTTTTATTCCATATTCAAATTATAATGATGCCACGCATAGGCTGAGTACTGATGAGTTTTCAATTATTCTGTTACAGGCATAGAAACAGTAACCCGTAAAGCATGGTATCACAGGGGATGCGACAACTAAGGTAAAAGCCTTCTATGGCCAGATAATGTGTCATTAGATACTGATGGCATCACGGAGTAGACTGTAGCAGACTTTGGAAAGACTACACCTGATAGATTTGCTCGCCATATTCCCTCGAAAGAAAATCCAAGACTTAATCCACATTCAAAGCGGCATATTTCTGATGACAGTGTAACGAGTGCATGGCTTCTTTTTATTGATGAATCAATATCAAAACTCATAAAGCAATGTACATAAATAGAGGAAAAACGATAATAAAGAGGAACTGTGCATATGGAGAACGAAAATATAATAATGTCAATAGTGGTCAAAATGACCGCATCGGCAGTTCGAGGTATATAATATAATCTGGTGGTTCTAGTGTTAAAAGTCATCGATCAGCATTTTATGCAACCACCTTTGCTGATATGCTTTGTTGTTGTTGATTTGTTTCTATTTGCTTGGACTTTCATGAATGTTATTATTGTTTTGTTATACTTTGTCTTTTAGGCAACCCTTTTACAATTTGGTTTACATCGCACTGGCATGTAGGCCTTATGGTGACAGTGGGATGGGAGAGGGAAGGAAGAGACTGTGGCCTTAATTAAGGTACAGCCCTAGAATTTGTCTGGTGTGAAAATGGGAAACCACCTTCAGGTCTGCCGACAGTGGGGTTCGAACCCTCTATCTCCCGAATACAAGCTGATGGTTATGTGACCCGAGCCGCGCAGCCACTTGCTCTGTAGGTAACTCTTGAGTGGGGGAAGTGTTTGCTAAATTTCTTTGGTAAATATATATATAAAAGTATATATATCTTCCCTTTTTCTGTATTTATCCGGTTTTCCTCTTATGCTAGACTTCTTGCATCAAGACTGAAGATCTGTCTTTATATATTACTTGATTCCCAGAAAGAAAGTTGCTCTGGTCATAGTTTATTAAGACTGATGCCATTTTGTTATTATGCAAATTATTTTAACTTTCTTATGTGTGACTAACTGATTTTACAAGAAACTGAATTTTAGTCACTCCATAAAGCAAGAGGTAACCAAATCCAGATGATACAGAATTAGGCAGATTTCACAACAGTCATTTCAATGGTAAAGAAAATACCTTGCTGGAATGTTGTTAACCATAAATTTGATCATCCTCAGCAAGTGATCTCAGGGACAGGAACACTTAAAGATTTGTGTCCATTAACAAAATTAAAAATCTTTTGTTCCTTAGGATTTGGCTGTATAGTGCATAGGACTTGAACTATGTCTGTTCACTGGGAATGTTCGTGTTGAGAGGGAGTTTGGTGGGGTGGAGATGGAGGGTGGGAAAACAACAAGATAATTTGTTTACTATTAAAACAATTATACTGAAGTTAGTTCATTTAACTCTTAACAATGATAAATAAGACAGTTTGGTGTTACTCTAACTTAGTTCCGGGCTTCGTGCAATCTGATATTCCAGGTTGCTAGTCTTACTGGTGCAGAGATGGCATGCACGAGTAAAAGCCAATTAAATCAAATTAAGCAAGTGAAGTCATAAAATAAGATTTATGTATATTAATGAGAAAGTAAATTTATCTTCTTTACTACTCTGAAACAGAGACACATTGTTTGAGTTACAACTTTTGTACCCACAAATACATAGCTTCAGTATCAGAAATTACAGTCACAGTGGCTTGTGCAATAGAACCTGGCTGCAGTCAGTCATGGTCAAGGAACAAGTCACATAACATCCTTCAGTTATTATGGACAGAAAAAACAGGGCATGTAGACCTTTACAAACAGACTGTTTTCTTGATTGGGCCAAGTACTGTCTAGAGTGGACCACTTTTTGCATATTCTTGACACTGTTCCACAGAAAGACTAAACTACAGTACATCCACTATGAAAATAGTATACAATAGCTTATGAAGTTTTCTCTGGTACTTTCATGTTCTGATCTCCCGTGATAGCTGAGAAAAAAATTTGTAAGAGCATGAAGGTCTGTTAGGTAATGAAAGAGCAGATAAGCTTGCTAAACTTGCAGCATTTAGTGACAACAAAACTGTATAGAAAAGAGCCCCTACATCAAAAGTGAAACATGAATTATATATTATTTCACAATCAGTGAATGGTCAAACCTGTGGAACTCAAGTAATAAGGGTGAACTTACAAGAAATTTTTTTTTCCCAGGGTACAGGACCGTTTGGAACGCAGTTTATTGAAACCAAACTTCACCAGCACTTAGTTTCTTTAGGATCATGGAAATTTTAAATTTTATTTATATAAATTCAAAATTAGTAGTGATAACAGTTGTGTTTGTGGAGATGAAGAAACTGCAACTCACTTTACTTTTGATGGTCCATTCTTCAGCAAAGCTAGATATATTTTGGAACAACACTTAAATTGTTGTACAGTAATGTTAATCAAACCTATTTTGGGGATATTTCACAAGATCTGTTGTTTGAATGAATTTTTTAAGTTTATGCAGTTTATTTTAGAAAAAAAATTAAGAATAGTTTTTCCTTTCCTCCCAGTTTAGTTAATGTGTGTGTGTGTGTGTGTGTGTGATCACTAACTTCAAAACTTTTGTATTATATGTTTGTACTATTTAAGGTAATTAGTTATAATCTACAGGCCTAATACGCTGGAAAAAGTAAGGATTTTTCATGGATAATAAATAAATAAATAAATAAATAAATAAAAGCTCGTCGACTCAACCCAGCAAATGGGACTAAGTTGACTACTGTTTTAAAGTACATGGAAATGAGGTTTCGCCACATGCTGGTCAGGCTTCGCCATCTTATATGACTGTTCATTATCACAGGATAAGGTATCTCTACAGAGTGTATCAGAAATATACCAACAAAGAACTCAGGCATGCTCGTCTTATTATGTTAAGAACGATGGTGCAATTGGAAAAACATTTCTTTTACAGAAAATGAGGTTACCTTGTTACTTCTGGGAGAGCGATTCAAATTGACAAACTCACCGCATTTGCTATGTCAGAACACAAGCCGTTGCCATGCTTCAGCAAAGAGAAGGGGAGGGAGGAGAAGTGGGCTGTATGATAGAGACAGAGTTAATGCTCCGCGAGTATGCACAAGTTTCCTTGTTCGACTCAGACAGTATTGTGCTTGTCTCTTACAGGAATATCCACCGTTCGTTTATTAAACAGCCATAAACTGCACATACAGTACAAGAACACACTGTATTTAAGACACACTTATCAGTCAAGGATGCACCTGGGGGTGTTTTCCAACAGGATAATGCACGCTGCCATGCTGCTGTTGTAACCCAACGTGCTCAACAAGGTGTCGAGATGTTGCCTTGGCCGTTGGATTCCCCACAGGAAAGGTGAAGAGACAAAATGATAAACATAAATGCAGATGGTTGAAGACTAGGAACATGGGACAAACACAAAAGGAAAAAAGGAACCCAACGTTTAATATAAGTAATTGAAAGGAACTAACAAGTGTTAGTAACATGAAAAGGAACACATCATAGGATAAACACAATGAGAGGTCAGCAGTACTGTCTTTAACCTTAAGCTTAACTATTCGATTCCATTCGAGCAAGGTATGTTGGGTTAAATCAATGTAGACTCCAACAAGGAATTTCTTAAAGTGATGTATATTATGTTACAACCATCCTGTAAAATACAGGTAATTACAAATGACCATTCATTTGGTACCTTCACCATTTCCCTTTTCTCACTGTGACTGTGTTCCCCTCTCTGTAGTACTGGCCAGTGGGAGTACAGTAAGCTGCATGACTTTGATCCAGAATAATAAAATAAAGAAACTTACTTTCTTATTTCCATAAGCACATTTACACACAGTAAGACAATATAAAATGTACATTTTGTTCCAGTGGCTCCCATAGTTCCGTGTGATAGTGAACTTGCTCCTGGTACTGGATCACACATTTCTCTTTCCTGCTGGTATACATAACCCTTCGGACAGAAGCACTTGGTGGGAGTGAAGCATGCAGGCTCGGGTCTGGGCTCAACTGAAATGAAGTAATTTGAGATGGACTAGTACGTGCCATCTTCTTTGTGAGTTACTAGGAGCAAGTTACAATCATTATCTTCTAAAATGCTCAGTTAAGAAAATTAGCAGGAGCAAAATATATACGAGGTATAATAATAAGATATGGCCAAACTTTCAGGACACATTCCACATATGTAGAAGAAGGAAATATGTTATATAGACATGGGTCCAGAAATCCTGGTAAACACACAGGAACAGAACGTACCAGCATACCATATACAACTTTTTCTTACATAAAATGTTTAAAATGCTCTCCGTTAGCACTGATATGCTGCCGCACTGTATCCTGGATGCGCTGATGTTTCCTGGAGTGCATATGGTCTCTTGGCTATGTCTGGCTAAGTTGTAATTCTTTAGTTTTACCACCAGTGTTTCGCATTACATTTGACCAAAGGTGATTCTGATACATGTAGCATCAACTATTTAGTATTCAGTACTGACTTAGCAAGCACATAGTTGTTTACTAGTGATCTTTACGGTCTTGGTTTCTGGTACAGTGCAATAGAAGTGCACACAAATGCAGAGTTGGCAGATGCCCATTTGATGTATGGATTAGCACACAGTACTGGCTGTGCCGTTCAAAGTTTGAATGAGGAGAGATTTTCAGAACAAGGGTGCCCTGGCAGGAAGATGTTTGAAGCAACTGATTGTCATCTTAGGGAGCATGGGATGTTTAAAACTGCTTCTCACAACTGGGGGAGGCCTAGAAGGATAAGGATACCACAACTGGAGGAGAAATTTCTTCATACAATTGATGATGCTGTACAGCCTGTCATCTACACAAACCCAGCACCACTTTCACCAGGAGCATCACCAACAAGTCTTACCTCATCATAGGTAATACAAGGGCACTAGGAAAGTTTTGCAAAACGCAAAAAAACGGTTGGCTGGACACCCCTGTTATGGTGAGGAATGGAAAGAGGGGTGAAAAGCGGTCTAGAAGACAGCAAGGCGTGACCTTCACACCAGTTGTTACCAAGCGGTGGGACTGAAAGCAAGTTAAGATGTCAGTGTGGTCTAAAGGTGAATATCGCGCAATTATCCACTACAATTTTGCTCGTGGATTAAGTGTTGACCAGTGCCTGGAGGAAATGACTCCTATGCTGCGGAAAGACTGTCCACATCGGACAACAATTTTCCGCTGGTACAAAGAGTTCCAGAGGGGAAATTTTGGGGTCGAAGACGATCCTCGTTCTGGGCGACCGTCTGAATCAGTGACTGAGGGAAACATTGAAGTTGTGAGAAAAATGTTGCAGCAAGAGAGGCGGTTAACATATTGGCAGGTAGAAGAGACCTCCACATCCCTGCACCAGCTATTCATTCAATTCTACACGACCATCTCCATGTTAGAAAGGTTTGTTTCCTCTGGGTGCTCCATTCACTTTCAGAGGAACAAAGGGCACATCAAATGAAATGGTGCCAAAAAATGCTAAAACAGTTTGAAAATGGGACTTTGCGTAACATCAATAGCATCGTTATAGGTGACAAAACTTGGCTTTTTTATTAAGATGTCCCAACAAAATCCCAGAACAAGGTGTGCCTGTTTGAAGATGAGGGTACTCCTGTGACTGTGTGAAAGTCAAGGTCAGTGAAGAAAAGGATGATTACAGTATTCTTCACTAAACAGGGCATCCTTACTCGGGTTGTGCTAGAAACACAAAGGACAGTTACTGCAAAGTGGTACAGTAAGACTTGTCTGCCTCAGGTCATCCAGGCTCTCAAGCAGCTCTGTCCAAGGTCATGGCTCAACACTTGGCTCTTGCATTACAAAAATGCTCCAGCACATCGTGCTAACATAACAATGGATTTCCTTGCCAGATCAGGGTTGACTGTGCTTGATCACCCTCGATACAGTCCTGATCTTGCCCCATGTGACTTCGCACTCTTCTCAGAAGTGAAGATGAAGCTGAAAGGACGGCGTTTTGCATCCGACGAGGAGCTTCTGGCAGCATGGGATCAAGAGTGTGAAAATGTAACTGAAGAAAAGTGGCAGATTTGGTTCAGTGACTGGTTTTGACATATGGAGAAGTGTACTGAGTGTGGTGGAAATTATTTTGAAAAAGTCTAAAGCGTTCACTCACATTGCAAAACTTTTCTAGTGCCCTTTGTAAATTTCATATTATTCCATATTGAAGAGCAATATAACGTAAAACTAAAGCTGAAGGTTTCCACCTATTCAATACTATTTATTGTAACCTTTAAACAGTTACACATATTTGATGAAATTAGTTTTGGTCTTGCTAGAGACCATCATCAGTCAAAATCAATAAAATTAAGGCAAGACATGAACTATAGATAAAATTTGTGAAGCAAGCATGTGTTGTTGATATTCAGTGCCAGGGAAGTAAAGATTTGGATGTTAAACAATCATCACGAATACATGTCTTGTGTAAGTTCACAGTTTTATTCCAATTTGAAGAAACTAGTTTCATAAAATATGTTGAAATATCTTCAATTCTGCTCGTTACACCAGTAAGTAAGCAAATTATACCATAGAAACACCAGCTTCAACTCACACATCCTTTTATTATGAGCTGTTGACTACAACTGACTTTCACACACACCAAGCAATTCAAACGTTCAAAGAACAAAAACAAATTAAGACGAACCACTCGACTCAATTTACCCGTGTTACCTCATACAAAGGTCATCAAGACTGCACTTCATCCAACGTCATCTGTCTACCAGCTCAATGCAGACACTGCCCATATTTTTACACTGGCTTAACTACCAACACTCTAGCCAAAAGACTATATGGCTAACACAGTAGCTGTAAAACCCTCAACATGGATCTTCTTGTCCCCAACTCCATCAAACGACATTTGATGATTATTTCACGGTCAAAGTCCTCAAACATTTACACCCATCTTCCCACCCTCTTGCCATTAGAGATTCTAAAGTTAGACATTAACTGGTGCTCAGGTCTAGGGAGGCACCCAACTTTAACGTCAGATAACTGCTCCTCTTGTCTCGTCCTCCCCTCACCACTCCCTCACAAAATAACAGCATCCACTTGCAAACAATGACCACTATCATTCTTATTCTACCCTTCAGTCACAAAGGTGCAACTGAAAATTTTGGACCTATGTCTTTCTTTTGTGTATTCTATTTCCACATGTTCTGACATGTTCATTTATAACTGTCAGGTTGTTCATTCTGCCTAAACTAATTCTGAATAAATACATTTATAAACTATCCGACAAGGAAAATGTGGTAACAGGATACCTCTAATTAATGTTGCTTGAGGTTTGACATACAGCAATTTCAGTGTACTGAATGAGGAATAAGTTAAGTTTTGGCCTTGAAAATGGGAGAATAGGACCTTATCATTTCTTGATTCATCAACTGGAGAATATAGAAGCTTTCAATCTGATAAGATTCAAGAGACAAGGTTTGGAAAGAAAAAAAATGTATATATATTTTAAGAGGATAATGCTATGAAATAAAATTTTAACGTGTAAAAGATATTTCTAAGAAAGTGGTGGACAGTTGTAGGAAAACAGAGTGTATTGATTTTAGTGTGTTTATTAAATATCCTAAAAAGGACATGGGTTCATCAATTTTAAATTATTGGACAGTAGTATTTTTCTATTTTAATTAGATAAAATAATTTTTGAGATGCTACAGCTGAAGAAGTCTTAAATAAAAGATGAAACATGTACCAAAGATTGCAGAAAATGTTTTAAGATTAAGTGTATTCTCACTTGTTAAGTGAAGTGTATTGATTGGGTGGATCATTAAACCAAATATTAATTATTAATCTGTTTCCTATTTGTAAATATCTTTTTATTAATGAAATCCTGAATTCTTAGGAGGAATGTGATAAAATCAGCTCAAAGATGAGTGTTTTCTACAAAAGTATATTTTTTCTACAAATCTGTCATTGCTTGGAACTATCAGAACACTTTCAAAGAAGACCAAGAAAAAAGCACAGATGTGCACAATACTGGTGGGTGGTACCAAGAACCATTGTTAACTGAAATTTCACTAAACGTTTGAGGAAAGAGAAACCGTGTATCAGTATCATACCTGTCTCTAATAAATTAAAGTTGTGGTGATGGTGAAACATTACAACTAGTTTCAAGAAGGGAAAAAAGAGGGCCTAAAAATTAGCAGAGTTTGGCAATCTTTGCTTGCAGAAAACATAAGAATAGCCACACTGGGTCACACTATGTAAATCCTGGAAATGCCAATCTGAGAGACATGCAAGGCAATGCTGGCACCACCAACTAGCCTTCCTCTATTATATAAGTAAGGGCATCCACCATCCCAGGTCATTTTATCATGACAACATATTTATAATACAATATCAATACGGGCTAATATCAGCCAAAAAGTACAAAGCTTGTTTGTTAACACCAGCCATGAAATCCTGTGCCACTATGAAATATTACATTCTTGAGTGTCTTGTCATTTAAGACGAAACAAAATACAATTCAGACTTTTTCTCTTAAAACTTTCCACAGGTATAGTATTGGCCAATATCTAAGTGGTGGAGTGCATTTGTTTTACTATTTATCATCATGTATCACTTACGATGTTCATTGCCCTCCTCCTCGCCAGTCTCATTCCTGAGCACACAACTGCTTCCTATGATCTCGTACTCTGAAGGACACCAGCATACGCCCAGTAGACAGGTTGGCGAAGGTGCCCAGTCTGTGTTGTTTAGTAGAGTGTCGTCAACACAGCTGTAACCATCTCCTTGGTACCCAGGTAGGCAGGCACAGGCATGGCTTCCAGTGTTTTCATTGTAATAGCAGGTTGCAAATGGTGAGCAATTGTTCGCAATGTCACAGGTGTCTTCTGGGGAATAAAGAAAACAAACAATATGAGAGAGTTATTGGACAAAGAAGGGATCTAAAATGATCTTGTTCAGTTCTGATTTCCATGTATTATTAAATAATCTACAGCTGCCATTGTAACGTAAGAGTCAGTCAGGTAGAACAAGCAAACAAGTATGGATACAATGGTGATCAGTACAGCAGTACAAGGGGACTGGTTAGAGATCACTTTGATCTGAACTTCAGAAACATTCTCTGCTTGTGTGCTATGATTATGACTCCAAATTATGAAAAATTAGTGAGGGACCGAACGAGTTGGTTGTGTGATGTGGGCCATTTAACTGTGAACTGAGTTTACAATCAGAAGATAGTATGTTCGAACCCCACTGTCAGCAGCCCTGAAGATGGGTTTCCAAAGTTTCCCATTTTCACACCCAGCAAATGCTGGGACTGTACCTTAGTTAAGGGTACGACTACTTCTTTCCCAGTCCTAGCCCTGACCTATTCCATAGTCACCATAAGACCTTGTAAAATAAATTAGTGAGGGAGAAAAGAGGCAAGCGTTTTGAGCTTGGACAGGTAGCTTCTTGGATGAATGGTCAGTGCAGTGGTGTTCAATGCATAGGGTCCTGGGTTTGATTCCTGGTTGGGCCAAGGGTTGTAATCATGTTTGATTAATTTCTTAAGCTTGGAGTCTGGGTATTTGTGACCATCTTAGTACACATCTTTATTTACATACTGCACAACACACTACCAACCAGTACAGAAACATGCTATTTCTCATGGCTGAGAAATTATATAATGGACGCAGAAATTTCTTCAAGGAACTGGAGTGTGTATTGTAGAGAAATTATAAGAATGGTAGGAGGGGGAGTATTCATTCTCGTGAAAGAAGAATTTGTAAGCTACAAAAAAGTTGACTTACATGAAATTCTAGGTGTAAGGCTCATCTCTAAAGATAATAGTCAACTTGATGTCTTTGGAGTCTACAGACTGGGAAAGGGTAGCGCTGATGCTGATTCAGAATTATTTGATAAGATAATCTGCTATGTGGGAAATGATATGGAAAGGAATGTGATTGGAACAGGTGATCTCAATTTACCAAATGTCAATTGGGAAGATAATGTGAACGACAGGAAGCACGACCAACAAATGGCATATAAGTTAATGTGGGAAGGACAGCTGATTCAGAAAGTGATGGAACCAACAATGGGGAAGAATATTCTGAATGTGGTGCTGGTAAAACCATATGAGTTCTATAGAGAAACCAAAGTAATAGATGGTATTAGTGATCACAAAGCTCTTTTGTCGTAATTAAAAATAGATGTGTTAGAAAGGAAGATCTTAAAAGTAGGACTATTAGGCAGTACCACATGGTTGATAAAAGCAGGCAAGAGGGAGTTTAAAAAATTAACTATGATCGGTGGAAAACGGTAAATAAAAATGTAAACAGATTCTGGGATGGGTTTAAAGCAATTGTTCAGGAATGTGAAAACAGGTTTGTACCTTTAAAGGTGGTAACGAATGGTAAAGACCCACTATATTTTAACAGAGAAGTAAAGAGACTAAGAAGGAGGTGTGGTTTGGAAAGAAATAGAGTTAGAAATGGCTATGTAAGTAAGGAAAAATTGAAGGAACTTACTAGGAAATTGAATATAGCAGAGAAGTCAGCTAAGGATAACATGATGGCAAGCATAATTGGCAGTCATACAAATTTTAGTGAAAAATAGAAGGGTATGTATGGGTACTTTAAGGCAGAAACAGGTTCCAAGAAGGAAATTCCAGGAATCATTGATGAACAAGGGGAGTGTGTATGCAAGGATCTTTAAAAGGCAGAAGTATTCAGTCAGCAGTACGTAAAGATTGTTGGTTACAAGGATAATGTCCAGATGACTAATACTAAAGAAGTATTAAAATTTGCCTGTGATAACAACAACATACACAATAAGATACAAAAGTTGAAAAGTAGAAAAGCAGCTGGAATTGATAAGATTTTGGGGGATATACTAAAGACAATTGGTTGGGATATAGTACCATATCTGAAGAACTTATTTGATTGTTTTCATGAAAGAGCTGTACCAGATGAATGGAGAATAGGGAACATGCATGATCCGGGGTTTTAATTAAAAATATACTAATCTGATTCAAAATTTCATGCAGAATTCAAAAATGTGATTAGAATGTACAAATAATAACTCCAAACATGATAAAAATTAAATCAATGTACGAAACTGTCACGTGACGCAAGTATGCGATCTCATTGGTCTGACGTCATCGTACAGGTTGACTGAATTAGCAGACGAAATAACACATAGTGCGCTGTGAGAAGCAGGATACACTTAGCGTATTTCTACTTTATGTTAGTGTCTGGTAAAGTTAAATTCAAGGTCTATACATTGGATAAGAATCTGAGTGTTATATTTTAGACTTAAAAATGAATCCTTCGCAGACAGTGAGGCAGAAAACTTATAAATGGTGTAGAGTTCCGATGTGCAATAGCACATCGCATACCATCCCAAACAAACTGTTTATAAATGTTCCAAAGACGCTAAAACTAGGGAGAAATGGATTTTGGCAAGCCAGAGAAATGCTGGTGATATATCGGAGAAGTCTACAGTTTATTTTCTTGAAGATTTTAACGTAAGATGAATTTGTTTGAATTTTAAATCACTTTTCCATATCAGCTGTTCTAGTGGTAAAACTTTAAATTTTAATGTATAATGCTTTATTTAAATGCCTCAATTACATCTTGGAATATGAAAGTAATAAACAGTGCATTAATTAATGCTGATTATTAAAGTATTCTCCAAACCTAACCTATGTTTTGGACGATCCATGTCAAGATAATAAATCAAAGGGGTTATGAACCATTTTGACAGCTCTAATTCTCCCAATTTATCTTGGCATGTGACAGTTATTTATGTCTTTATTGAAGAGCTTAATTTGTAAATAAATTTAGGCTATATCTAAATAAATATGACAAAAAAATAGGCGTGTACATCATGAAAGGAAACAACGTGAATTTAACAAATGTATAACTCTACACAAAAACCAATGCTTGTCTGTTGGGGTCTTATAAGTTAACAATGCTCAATTATAATAATTATCATAATAATGAAATAAATAACATAATTGCACACAGGTGAAAATAGTGATGTTGGTGTTTAAAATATTATCCAACTTAGCCTAAGTTTTAGGTCATACAAGCCAAGTCAATAAACCGAAGGGTAAAAATAACAGGCAAGTTGGCCGTGCGGTTTAGGAGCGCGCAGCTGTGAGCTCGCATCCGGGAGGTAGTGGGTTTCGAACCCCACTGCCGGCAGCCTTGAAGATGGTTTTCCGTGGTTGACTATTTTCACACCAGGCAAATGCTGAGGCTGTACCTAAGGCCACGGCCACTTCGTTCCCATTCCTAGGCCTTTCCTGTCCCATCATCGCCATAAGACCTATATGTGATGGTGTGACGTAAAGCAAATAGAAAAAAAAAAAAAAAGTAAAAGACACAGCACCCAAAGACATTCCTGTATTGAACGACTAAAATGTCACCAGGACACTTTTCTTGCCTGATATGCTCAGCTTGTTAAAAGCCAAATGTAATTAATGTTATTGGCTTTACACTCCGCTAACTATTTCTATGGTTTTCAGAGACGCCGATGTGCAGGAATTTAGTCCTGCAGGAGTTCTTTTACGTGCCAGTAAATCTACCAACACGAGGCTGACGTATTTGAGCACCTTCAACTACCACCGGACTGAACCAGGATCGAACCTGCCAAGTTGGGGTCAGAAGGCCAGCACCTCAACCGTCTGAACTGCTCAGCCCAACTTGTGAAAACTAGATGAAGTCATATTTATCGTTATCATGTTTAACTTTCTCCCTCCACAAAGATATTTAATGTTTCTCTTTCATGGGCCCTGGAAGTGGGTAGGCCAGCTGTCCCAACCATAAATATATATTTTTTTAGGAATGATAGATTATAGCCCTATAGTACTATGATCTTTCTTTCTTTCCTTCTTTCTTTCTTAATCAGTTTATCCTTCAGGGTTGGTTTTCTCTCGGACTCAGCGAGGGATTTCACCTCTACCACTTCAAGGGCAGTGTCCTGGAACATGAGACTTTGGGTATGGTGATGAAACTGGTGAGGAGGGCTATTACCTCGCCCAGGTGGCCTCACCCGCTATGCTCAACAGGGGCCTTGTTGGAGGATGGGAGGATCGGAAGGGATAGACAAGGAAGAGGGAAGGAAACGGCCATGGCCTTAGGTGCCTGGAGGAGAAGTGGTAAAATACGAAAAACCACTTTGAGGATGGCTGAGGTGGGATTCGAAACCCCTCTACTCAGTTGACCTTCCAAGGCTGAGTAGACTCCGTTCCAGCCCTCATACTATTTGTTTTCAACTTTCATGGCAGAGCCGGGAATCGAAACTGGGCCTCCGGGAGTGGCAGCTAATCACATTAACCACTACACCACAGAGGCGGACTAGTACTATAATGCTACCTATATGTTTATGTTAGTGCTGAAATCCTATTTCTTACTTTACTAATGCTGAAAGCCCAAAAATGTCATGTTATTCTTTAATATGGGAATCAGTCTAGAAGGAAATGTTGAAAGTGATGTCCAGGTTCGTTGTTATCCTAATACTATGGGTTACAGTACATTGCACGTATATTAAAGACGCCACTTACAAACTTGCTTTTTATCCGCGAATTTCTGCGGCCACAAAAGTCACTATTTTTCAAGAATGGTGACATCTGCACATGGTAGATTGTCTGACTGTGCTGTTTTGAACCTTTCTTCTGTCATTTCGAATTTATTCACGATCATGCATGAATAATAAACAATCGGCTTTTAGCAACGGCTGGTAGAGCTGCATCCGGTACTGGATCGTGACGTCACAGCGCGCCGCTTACGTCAGAGGCCGTTTCACTCGCCTTGCGGAAAGGCACTATTAAATATTTTTTTTAATGGTAGAAAACAAGGCAACTTACCACAATGTAATATGTTTACGTACTATTTCATTGGTGTACTGTCCGACTCGTTGGCTGAACGGTCAGCGTACTGTCCTTCGGTTCAGAGGGTGCCGGGTTCGATTCCAGGCCGGGTCAGGGATTTTAACCTTAATTGGTTAATTTCAATGGCACGGGGGCTGGGTGTATGTGTTGTCTTCATCATCATTCCATCCTCATCATGACATGCAGGTCGCCTACGGGGGTCAAATAGAAAGACCTGCACCTGGCGAGCCGAACCTGTTCTGGGATATCCCGGCACCAAAAGCCATACGACATTTCATTGGTGTACTTTAAAAAAAAAAAATCTTTGAAAATTATGCATGTTCCCTATTGCTATAGTAGCCCCCATGTATAAAGGAAAGAGTGATAGACTTAAAGCTGAAAATTACAGGCCAGTCATTTTGACATGCATTGCATGTAAGCTTTGGGAAAGCATTATTTCTGATTATATTAGACATGATTGCAAAATTAATAACTGGTTCAATAGAAGGCAGTTTGGGTTATTCCACTGAAGCTCAACTTGTAGGATTCCAGCAAGATATAGCAGATACCTTGAATTAAGGAGCGCAAATGGATTGTATCGCGATTGACCTATCTGAGGCATTTGATAGGGTAGATCATGGGAGACTTCTGGCAAAAATAAGTGCAATTGGATTAGACAAAAGAATGTCTGAATGTGTGGATATATTTCTAGAAAATAGATCTCAGAGAATTAGAGTAGGTGAAGCTTTATCTGACCCTGTAATAATTAAGAGGGGAATTCCACAAGGCAGTATTATTGGACCTTTATGTTTCTTTATACATATAAACTGTGCTTTGCTATGGTTTTAAAGTGAAAATTATTATTCAAAGTTTTACATTTTGGAGAGTCCACTGTCAGGTGAGCCTGTAAAATATGCCCTCAGTTCATACGTCAAATGGTTTTGGGGGAATTTTCTGATCTAACACTCATTTGAACCCCATATGGAAGAATTTGAATGTGTTAAAACCTATCTTATTTAAAACCTAGGATGTAAAAGTGACCAGCCTGTGAAAAATTGATTATGTACTTTGAACATTAATGGAGGAATGAATACTTTTTTATGGGGTGAATGTTTTTAAATATTTAAAATCTAGGATATAGAAGACCTCCCTTCATAAAAAATTTTAGTACCTAAAATGGTTTCATAAGAATGGATATTGTATTTTTGAGAGTCAACCACCATCTAAACCCCTCAAGGGAGAAATATTTTGAAGTATACAATATTTTACACCTAGGACATAAAATTACAACTTGTACCTCAAATGGTTTTGAAGGGATGAATAATTTTGCTTATGGAGATAACCACATTTAACACTTTAGGGATGGAATGCTAAAAAATATTTCCTATTTCACACCTAGGATTTAAAATATATACCGCTATTTGGAATTTTGTCTTCGTACGTTAAACCATTTCGGAGGAAGGTATGAATATATTTGTTTTCAGACCTTAACCCCCATTTAACTCTCTGAGTGGTTAAATTTGTTTCAAATTTTCTGTTTTTTAACACCTAGGATATCATTTAAAATTTTAACTTCATAATTGAAATGGTTTCACATAAATGCATATTTTTGTCATCATTCCCCATCCCCTCAGTCAAAACCCCCTCAGGGGTGTATTTTTTAAGTCCACTTATTATTTGTATCCTCATAAAAATAATTCAACTCCTTTTACACCCCCCCAAAGTTGACTGCACCATCCCCTCCACTGCCACAAAATACGTGTGTCTTTATTTTTAAAGGAGGTTCCAAATATCAATTTTATCATACGTAACACACTTCGTTTTTGAGATATAAGTATCTTCAAACAAGGAATTCAACTCATTTTTCAATTAATTTATCCCCCACTTAATTGGATTTTTGTAAAACAAAGGAATATGTGTTTCTTTATTTTTAAAGGAGATTTCAAATACAAATTTCCATGTCTCTATCATCTTCAGTTTTTGAGATATACGTATCCTCATAAAAATAATTCAACCCCTTTTTCAGTCCTTTTTGCAACTCCCACCCCTTAACTGTTTTCCAAAAAAAATGTTACTTTATTATTATCAAAAGATATTAAAAATACCAATTTTCACATCTGTAATATGTGGTAAGTTTTTGATATATACTGTAGATATGCTCATTTTAAAAATTCACCCCCTTTAACACTTTCCCTTAAGAGGATATTGAGAAAACAAATTATGCATGATCTTTTCCATTTACAGAAGATTCCCAATTCCAATTTTCATGTCTGTAACATCTTCAGTATTTGATATGTAAGTATCCTCATAAAAATTCAACACTTTCTTCATTTCTTTCAGCCACCCCACCTCCTTAAGAGGATTTTCCAAAAACAAAGAAAATATATGTTTCTTGATTTTTAAACAAGATTCCAAATACCAATTTTCGTGTCTGTAATATCTTCAGTTTTGGAGATACCAGCATTGTAATAAAATAATTCAACCCCCTTTTTAGTCATTTTTACAGCACTTTAAGCTTTTTTCTGAAAACAAAAAAATATGTGTTACTTTATTTTTAAAAGAGATTAAAAATACCAATTTTCACATCTGTAATATGGTAAGTTTTTTGAGATATACTATAGATGTGCTCATTTTAAAAATTCACCTTAACACTTCCCCTTAAGTGGATTTTCAGAAAACAAATTATTCATATTTCTTTACATTTACAGGAGATTCCAAATACCAATTTTCACCCTTGTAACTTGTTACATTTTTGATATATATTCTAGATATACTCATTTTAAAAATTCACCCCCTTTGTCACCCTCTTAAGTAGATTTTCTAAAAACAAAAAAATACGTGTTTCTTTATTTTTAATGGAGATTCCAAATACCAATTTTCATGACTGTAACATCTTCAGTTTTTGAGATAAAAGCATCCTCATAAAATATATTCAACCCCTTTTTCACCTTTTTTTTTTCACCCCCCTTAAGAGGATTTTCTGAAAAGAAAACAAAACATGTTTCTTTATTTTGAAAGGAGATTCCAAATACCAATTTCACATCTTTAAACTGTTAAGTTTTTGAGAAATAGATATGCTCATTTTAAAAATTCACCCACCCTCCTCTTTTCACCCCCTTAGTGATGGAATATCCAAAAGTCCTCCCTTAGTGAGCAACTAAAATGTAATATAAATGTATCCTCAAAATTTCATTTCTTTCTGCCCAGTAGTTTTGGCTCGGTGATGATAGATGATATGAGTAAAAAGTAGCTGCCTCTGTGGATCAGTGGTAGAGTGTCGGCCTCTGAATCCCAAGATAGCGGGTTCAAACGTGGCAGAGATAGTAGGATTTTTGAAGGGCGAAAAAAAGTGTTGTATGTCCTCCGTTCTCTTCGCTCAGCGCCAGCCAGCCACACGCACGCAAGCGTGGATCATTCGAGACTCGACGCGCAGTCTTCAGTGCGCGTGTCTGTTACGTCATGTGCAGTATATAAGGAGCTCCCTGTCTGTCACTCATGAGGATTCTCCCCAGTGTCCTGCTCCAGAATACACTGAACGTCGAACACGGAGGCTACTCCTCTTAAAAATGTGTCTCGACCAGGTGGACGGAATTCTGGTAGTATGAGGTTTCACCTCAGGTCACTGCTCCACTTTCCAGTTCCTTCATCCATGTCGAGCCCCAATGTTGTATGCCACACATCCCCAAGCTCATTCAAGCTCCGACACACACATTAGATTCTCTAATTGTGAACATAGCTTTCATTTAGTACAAGCTTATGAACTCAGACACTTCAAGTTAGAAGGAACTCTTTTAGCTAATCTATGCTAGTGCAAATGATAGTTTTCAACTATCACGACCTATATCTTTCCCAAGAACTATCTTTTCAAGATAGCAGTGAGTGTAAATACATTCAGAGTGTACATAGTGTATAGAAACAGAAACTCTCTCAAGATTAATCATCTACTTTGCTTCAAGACAATTTTATGTTTTATTCCTGTACATACTGTAGAATTCTGTGTGAAGCAAATAAATAAGTTGTATTCTTATAAACCTTATCTTGTTTACAACAAAAAGTCCATTCGACACTCCATGTCGTATGATGTCGGGATGTAAAAGATCTCACATTTGGTGTTTACCTGGCAAAATTCATTAAATCTCAGCCATGGGCGCTCAAGAGAGTTTCGGTTTATGTGGTCTGCCATCTAGTGGGCCTAGAGTAAAACGGAACGTCGAAATTGATGAGCAGACAGCCAGATGACGTCAAATTGTAATGTCTGTACACGGTAGCTGAGACCATGCTAGTAGTAGTAGTAGTAGTAGTAGTAGTAGTAGTAGTAGTAGTCAGAGTCAAGGCTTTTTGCAGATGATGTTATCCTGTATAGAGTAATAAATAAATAAGTTACAAGATACTAGTGAGAAACCGCAAAATGACCTCGATAATGTTATGATATGGACAGCAGGCAATGGTATGATGATAAACACGGATAAAAGTCAGGTTGTGAGTTTCACAAATAGGAAAAGTCCTCTCAGTTTTAATTACTGCGTTGATGGGGTGAAAGTTCCTCTTGGGGACCATTGTAAGTATCTAGGTATTAATATAAGGAAAGATCTTCATTGGGGTAATGACATAAATGGGATTGTAATAAAGGGTACAGATCTATGCACATGGTTATGAGGGTATTTGGCAGTTGTAGTAAGGATGTAAAGGAGAGGGCATATAAGTCTCTGGTATGACATCAACTAGAGTATATGATTCCAGTGTATGGGACCTTCACTAGGATTACTTGGTTCAAGAACTGGAAAAAATCCAAAGAAAAGCAGCTCGATTTGTTCTGGGTGATTTCCGACAAAAGAGTAGTGTTACAAAAATGCTGCAAAGTTTGGGCTGGGAAGACTTGAGGGAAAGGAGACAAGCTGCTCGACTAAGGGCCGGTTCTACCACCTACTGGTAAAGTAGCGCGTAATTTGCCCTCTGCGTAAAAGGATGTTTCCGTCCGACCACTCCCAGGTAGCGCTATCGGCAGCATAAATCGTCGTTACCCGGCGCGTAATTTCTCGGCCACTTCGAGGGCCCGATAAGACTTTACCTGCCGGGCAAGTTCTGAGAGCTGAACATTATTAGCTGTATTTCTGGTGATATGAAACTCAAATTAGCTTAGTATACTGAAAAAAGTAGTATACTGTTACAGTGATCGATATTGTATTGCAGGATTTTGAACATTAATGCTTCCCTTTAGTTGCAACGGTCACACCAGCCTCTCGCATCGGTAGCGCAGGGAACACATTTTATACGTCAAGCTTTCGTAAAGAAACTCTAAAAGGATGTAAAATCAAAATCTATTTGGAAATCATTTCAAATGGGCTTTAATATTCTACTTTTTCAGTTTTCGGACACGAGATATATATTACTGTATGTATCCTACCCAACCAAAGTGTATTCGTAGCGTAATGGTTAACACGTTCGCTTCGTAATACGAAGTGTGCAGGTTCGAGTCTTTATTATGACGAATCTTTTTTATTTCCATTATTAGCGTTGTGTTAATCTGTATGCCTCTTTTCATACGTTCTTATTACAATATTATGTCTACTAGGAAAATTGCTTTATATATATGCTAAATATAGCAAGTGATGTTATGATTAATAGCACATAGGACTGTCGCCCAGGTAGCAGATTCCCTATTAGTTGTTTACATAGGCTTGTAAATTATTTCGAAGAAATTGGAAACTATTCCATTCCCAAATTCCTCTTCCTATGAATGGATATTTATCCCGATTTGTTCTTTACATTTACAGTACCTTCCAACTTTATCTTCATAAAGTTAAAAATTAAAATGAAATGCTTTATCAATAAATGGAAGCATCTGGAACTAAACGAGGTCACAGAACTAGTTGCAAATAGAGCATTGTGGAGATACTTAATCAATTCACAGAAGCCTGCAGATAGAATGCTCAAAGCCAATAAGTCCATAAAGAAGATGTGTGTGTGTGTGTATACGTATATGGAAGCGCGTAAAAGAGAGTTAAGAACAACGGCAGGGAACGAAAATACACTTTAAAATGTAAATTAGAAATACGATGAAAACCTGCGTACCTTCTATTACGGAGCGAGCGACTTGACCAGTCTACTACGAGAATACCTTTCAAAAACGCTGCCTTGCATGACAGGTTATAACTGGCGTAAGAAAATGTAATCTTGAGATTTTAATACCAATTAGGTATTGATATTGAAGATCATAGATTAAAATCACGAAAGCTTGACATGAATCGTTGCCCATAACTCTTAAGACTCCCTTTATTAGGCTTTTTGGTGATAATCAGCAGACGCAAGCACAGGGAAATAAGATACCGTAATCGAAATGGGTTTCATGCATCTGACGATAGATAGCACCACACTCGAAAGTGAGAAATCGGTGAAAATCAGTCTAGCCAACTTCGTATATCGGTGTCTAGCTCCGGGTAGCTACCTAGCGCTTGCTCGGAGGTGGTTGGACGCAAGCCAAAGTACCAGCCGATTTACACCTCCAGGTAGTTTACCTCCCGGGCAGCTGCCAGCCACTTTACCAGCAGATGGTAGAACCGGCCCTAAGTAGTATGTTGCATAATAAAATTTATTTGATCTGTATTGAGACTCAGTAATTATGAAGAATTTAAAGGCCTTTGAGAGTCCACCTACTCAATACAAAATACACTTTATTTGTTTATTAAGTCACACTAACACACGGGACATGTTTCATCCTGAAGTGCAGGACATCTTCAGCCATAGCCTGGTTAGAGATAAAAATCAACAAATATAAGAAAGAAAGAAAAACATGCGGATTTCTAATGTTTTTAAGAATAATATAAAATCAAGACAAATTTTTCAACTAAAAATAATAATCGGTCTCTTTTATTTAATCATAATGAGGTGAATAAAAAATCAAATAATTTTTCCTAACTCAGGAGTTTGTAAGTTGGACTGCAGGTACTGTAACGCATCTTACATTGGTCAAACTGGTAGGTCATTTGCTGTAAGATACGCAGAACATACGAATGCTAAAGAATATTGAAAGTTCTCGGCCATGAGCCAGTATATGGATAGTAGCGGGCATGCTTTCACTATCATCGGGTAGGATTTGAGTATTCTAAAGAATGTAACCAAAGGGAGTTTAATGAATTCAACAGAAAACTTGTACATCTTCTTGGACCAAAGATGCGATAATAATAATAATAATAATCTAAACGACAGCGTAGATTTCAAAAATCCGTTGTTTGAAGTAATACCTCAACTTCTTAGAATTCTTGGAATTAATAAAGTAAGCGTATGTCGGTAAAGAAACCTCCAATTCATCAATCAGATGACTGTCTCTCCCCCTACCATGTCAACCCCCCCCCCCCACCCCTCCTTTGTTACACAACGGAACCCAGCCGGTCACCACTCACAGGTATCTAACCAGATTTAAAATGCACACATGTGAAAACAAGTAACAGCAAGGATGGCCATTGAGGATGAGAGGGGGTGAGTACATGTTCTCTTATAATAATGATTACTACGTTTCCGTTCACAATTTCAACTGTTCACCGATATATTCTGTTACCGTGTTTTTGTGGTAGTTATGCGTGAAAGAAGGTGCGGGTGTGAACGGGTCTCAAGCTACGAAATTAGAGTTCATGTAAAATTAACAAGGTTATATTTTCTTTTCAAAATAAGAAAATAACAAGCATGGCAGGTACAGAGTAGCAAGTCAACAAAATGTAGTTACACAATTTACTGGATTTGGGCTTCGCGCCCCGACTTCACAATGCTTGGGCAATCAGCCCAACCTTACTTCAAAATAAGTTTTAACAGAGGGCAGAAAACCCCATTCATGCTCAGGAGCACTTGCTCCAAATTACACAGAAAAGCCTCCTCGAGGCATACAACACTCAATTTTCAAGAAAGAGCCACTCGCTCTCAAACTTTAAGCCTCTCAAAGGCCACACCAAACTCCACCTTCAAGTTGTCCTCTCAGGACATAGACACAGGGGTAAACTACCCAACCTACTGAGGTCTATTAAGTGAGAAAAAGATTAATTACATGACCTCTAAAATAACAATTTGAGAGGAGTCGAACTTGCACTCCTAATACACTTTGTTTAAAACCTACTTGGCACTAGGCCGTTAATACAAGGGCAAATCCCATACTAAAGAGGTGACTTAAGAAAGAAACAATTTACATTACGTTAAAGAAGAATAGGTTGATAAAAATAAGTTCACCTCAAAACAATATGAGTGGGAGCTCGAGAGGGTTAAGCACTCTCTATCCCGATATGTAGTTTAAAGATAGAATAGATACCAAAGGTCTTTACATTTTAAGGAAGGTTACATTATGGAAAAACTTCGGACCCGCCCCGAGAGTTAAACTGCTGAGCTAGCAAGGAAAGAAGTTATTAATCGGCCATTACCTTGTTGTTGACCGCTGCCGAAGAAAGAGGCGCTACCCGTCCCCTGCTATGTACTTTACACACTGAGAGATGGTACAGAAGTGGCGCAGAGACCCAAAAATCAGCAGTTTATATACTCTCGCGGAAAGTTCGAGGCGTTTTAGGGAAGAAAACACCCGCCCACAATCACTTTATTGGGTAGGGTACAGCAACATATTCAAGTTGGGGGAAGATACATCAGATTGGTCAGAAATTAATTAAAGAAATTCGGGATTGGCTAAATACAAAACAAGGGGAAAGAGAGGGGTATACAGCCAACTTAAACAATAACAGAAAAAAATTTAACAAGAAACAAACTTTTGAAATAAAAATTTCTCCAAAAAATAGTTCTTTCACATCGCACTAGGGTGCACCATTGTAGTTTTTCAGTAGTGTCCTCTAGAAGAGAAAGTTCACACTTCTTACTACAAGCAAAACAAAAATACGTCGTAAATGACACAGTTCAAAAACTCCAAAATTTCCAGGTAGTGACATCTTCTGAGAAAGTAGAAAATTAATACCGTAGATAAAGTTCAGACCTCCTCCAGCAGAGGAGTTTCAACTGGCGCGCATTTTAAATTAGCGGCGTGGAGGTGTACCGCCCGGTACATATTCTTTTCGTTCTTTACAGACCTTTCCTATACAACGCAAGATCTCACCGCATTTGGCATCTCTCTGCTCACCTTTTTTCAATCCTTACCTTTGAGAGGTCCCTCTCTCCCATATAATTTAAAAACTTTGCCTGGATTTTAGTATGAAGAAAATTTTTAATGCAACAAGTGCTATGCAGTAAGCTTTCACTTTCTTCAAACTAAAAGATTTTGGAAGAACTTTCTTAAATGGAAAATAGACCAGTTTTAAATCCAACCTGTTCTTTAGTGGACAAATATGATTTTATTGTAGCTATTACATGTTTTTTCTCTCTTTCTTATATTTGTTGATTTTTATCTCCAGCCAGGCTATGGCTGAAGATGTCCTGCACTTCAGGATGAAACATGTCCCATGTGTTAATGTAATTCAGGAAGAGGTGAGTGATGAGATTTCTTCTAGATGATACTTCCTCTGGTAGTATAGGATGGTGGGCTCATAAATTTGCCGTTTTTCTGCATCAACATCAGCAGGTTGGCCAGTGTTGCTTTAAAAGCAGACTGTTAGGTCTATCACATAGCCTACTGATGAATTACTGTACTTTTTATGACAGGTATGTCAATCCTCCTGCTACTGCCATTCACTGCCAAGCCGGGCACTTCTTCATAGACTTTGAAGTCTTACCCTCTCAGTGCTTCAGTTACTTTTGTCTGGCATTCTGTAGAACTTTCCCATGCGGGCATGATCTCAAGACATGCATAAGGATTTCTACCTCGCTGTGGCAACGGCTACAGAGGTTACTGTCCTGGGACCTTCCCGGAATGGATCAAACAGCAGAGATGTTGTCAGTCATTTTAATGGCCTCTTACCATTCACTACATGAAAGCTCATCGTGGTTTTGTAGCCAACTACTTGCTGGCGTATACTCCTTGAATAGTACTACCCCTTTTCTTCATGAGATAGAGTTCTCCATTTATCAAATTCACGGTTTCTTGAGTTCTGAGTAAACTTCTTTTAGTGGCAATCATATTTGTCATCTTATTTTCTTCAATAACAAGGTCTCACAGACACTGCAAACTTTCTTTCCTGAGATCTCGGAAGGACAGCAGAACAGTTCTACGAGCGTTGATATGTTGGAGACAGGCTTCCCATGTCGAACAGAAAAGACCAAGGCCCTTAAATCTTTTCTTGGAACATTACATTGAGTTAGGAACATCGATGGACAAATGGAAAGTTTCCTTTACAGCACTTCTGATGAGTTTGCCCACGTCCTCAAGGAATGGTTTTGGGATTTTTTCAGTGAGTGTTTTTTGAAAAGGATACATGAGGCTGGGTGTTATTGAGGAGTTTAAGATACATCATTTCTGATCAGATTTTAGCAAAGAGAAGAAATTAAGATTTCAAGGGTTGAACTCAGCTTTCTTATTACAGAAGTTGAATAAATCCTTAGTAGGATTATTTCTAGTAATGAATCTCTCTCTCTCTCTCCCTCTCTCTACTATGTAACATATAGAAGAATGCTACAAGCATCCTCTCAAAATCTACTGTAGTGTATGACAAGTGACTCACCCTGAGAAGAAAGTGATGTGCAGGTGATCCCGTTGCCTGTGTAGCCTGGTAGACACTGGCACTGGAAGTGACCTGGATACCTCTCGATACAATCTGCATGTTCATCACATGACAAATCTTCACAACTTAACAATTCTGAAACAGAAAAGGATGGCATTTAACATATAAAAGTGAAGGAAATAATACATTTGCTCTCAGAAAAACAGAATGCTGTAAAGATACTTTAGTCAGGAATCTCACAGATTAATTTCCTATAGCAAATGTGAACTCTCTTCATTGTTTAAATTTCTCTTGCTCTATGACTTGTTGTCACTATTAGTGTACTGTGACTGATGTTTGTATTGCTATTGTTGTCAGATCATTGGATTCATGCAATTAATCTTCAGACAGTCCAATAAAACATTAAGTTTACAAAAATGTAACTATATATATGCAAATAATCCCAACCATTGAACAGATACTATAGTGAAATAAATTATAAAATTATAAAGCAATTTGTCATATCACATCCTTGGTTGAACAATCAGTGCAGAAGCCTTCATTTCACAGGGTCCTGGGTTCGTTTCCCGGCTGGGTCGGGGATTTTAAATGTTTATGGTCAAATCCAACTTACGGGATGCCTAAAGGACCTGGATATAGTTAAGGAATTTGTATACTTGGGGTCTGTCGTTAATGACATGAGAAGCTGTGATAAAGAGGTAAAAAGACGTATTGCCTTAGGTCGTGCTGCAATGGTTAAACTTACTAAGATCTGGCAGAACCGGGCAATATCAAAAGTCACGAAGATGCGCTTGGTAGAATCACTAGTGTTCTCCATCTTTTTGTACGGCTGTGAGACCTGGACCATGAATGCTAAAGACAAAAAGGGCATTGATGCCTTTGAGATGTGGTGTTGCGGAGAATGCTACATGTACCCTGGACAGAAAAAAGAACTAATGTTTCCATTCTGGACGAACTCTGCATCAAGAAACGCCTATCTTCCCGTGTGAGTGAGCGTTACCTCCAGTTCCTTGGCCACATTTTAAGACGAGACGGAGAGAACTTGGAAAAGGTAATTTTACCAGGCAAAATTGAAGGCAGTAGACCACGAGGAAGAACAGCAAGCAGATGGATAGATCAGGTGAAGAAGATCACTGGGCTACCACTTCAGATTATATTAACGGAATGTGAAAACCGCTCGGGATGGAGACATCTTGTCAAGGTTGCAACACGGAAATGATGGAGTTATGAGGTCACGATGCTCAGTAATGAGCACAACGACTGATGATGATGATGATGATGATGGTCAATTCATCTGGCCTGGGGGATTGGGTGTTCTTGTTTGTCCCATACCCTCCTCTTCATACACACACCACACATCTAATCACCATAGAAACTCACAGTAGTGGGGTTGGCATCAGGAAGGGTATCTGGAGGGAGGGAGGGAGGGAAGAAGGAAGGAAGGAAGGGATACAAAACATTCAATAAAATTTCAAGACATCTCTAGGTCACAAGATTGTCTATAAATAAATAATCAATTAATTGTAGTCTTCTACCTTTTGGCATTCAGTCTGCAAGCGTCTCTGAATTGACTAAATGCCTCCACAATCCTCTATTTGCAACTAGCTCTGTGGAATAATTTATTTCTACATCTCCTGTCTCTAAATCATTAAAAACTGAGTCTAATTCATTCTGTGGTCAAGCTCATTATTTATGCACATCTTCATCCATCAAGTTCATTCCTAACTTAGCTTTTATCTCCTCGTTCTGACTACCCTTGTGTCACTGTTCTCATTAGTTTGTACCAGCAATCATTCTCGCTACTTGTATGTTTTTATTTCCAACTTATAAATAAGATATTCTGAGTTCACTCAGCTTTCACTTCCATACAGCAAAATCAGTCTAAGAAGAGTCCAATGTAAAGGTCATCCAAGAACTGTTGGAATGTTGTGATTTTATCATAAAAATAAATAATATCAGACGTAGATCGAGTCATAAGTCATTGCAACTATTTTTTTTCTCGCGAACAGGAGACAACACGGAAAATTTAAGATATGCATTTGGAAATGTACGGTATGTACTTGCGTATGATGCCACTAGATGGTGTATGTAAACAACAGAGTGGGTCTAGGCAGGCCCCCAAGTTCAGTGTGTGAGTGAGAGCGTCACAAAATGTAAGTCGACAAGCAGGAGCAACGATCGCATATTAAAATAGCAGTTCTCTATGGCAGAAATGCACGCCAATGCCATGCAGAGCTGCGGGAAGCATTAGGTGTGCATGCCATGCCCTATAGAACAGTGGCGTGGTGGATGGAGACGTGAGGACATCGTAACAGCATTTCAGAGAGAGGTGTCACACGTTAGCGATACACATGCAGCGAATGGTATTCAGCGCCTGCCCCACTGCTGGCAACGCACAGTGGAAACCTTGGGTGATTATTTTGAAGGTCTGTAACCAGTGGAGACCTGTCCTTTGTAAGTATTCTTGTGTATTTGTTGTCTATACCATAACTAAACAATGTTTACCAATGGCCTGTGTTCTGTCGCTTTCCAACGAGAATCTCCTGAAGTCAGAATTTGTCTTCAGGCACTGTGCATAAGTACATGCCCTATATTTCCAAATGCAATCTTAGATGTTCCATGTTGTCTCCTGTTCGCGAGGAAAAAAATAGTTGCCATGACTTATGACTCGACCCTCGTACAAATATATCATGTGTTAGTTGTAAGAAATCTACATTCAGGTTATGTGTTGGTAACTAAGGTGTATTATTCCTTGAAGAAATTGAGTCACTTGGTTTATCTTGTTTTTTAATTCTTTGAACTGCTAGTGATGTGTGTGATTAGTAGTTGTGGGCAACAGTTCACAATAAAAGATGTGTGTGATGAAGCTGGTGTTTTTATCATAAAATTTGCTTGCCTAAACTGGTTATGAGCTAAAATGAAGAGATATCAACAGGTTATGGGCCCAGAGTGCCAAAACGCTGCAGTACATTCCGACAATATAAGATGAAATGGAGTAATGAGAATTAACGGACGAAGCAAGTTGTGACATTATTAACGGAAATAATGGTGACCTCGTGGGCAGGGGAGGAAACAATGAATAGGAATGGGGCTAAGCTTACAGTGGAGAACTAATTTTCATGGGCACTGAATGTGAAACAAGATCTGTTATTGAAAGATGTGTGGGAATCAGTTACTTTATAGGGTATGAAGATATGCCAGGTTGTCAATTGCCTCAGAGAGAAACGAGACGACGAGCACAAAACAATGTGATCGTGTTAGCAGTTATTTTCAAATATGTGGGAGAAAATTTTGAAAATGACATTGCAGATATTGAATCAGCAAAAAAGGCATGGGAGAAACTGGACGAGTTGTGCAATGACGGAGGGCTAGTGAATGGTGCTATGACCTTGAAACAGTTAACTCATTTTGTGAAACCCAAGGACATGAATGTACAAGAATACTTCGCAAAAATAAATCAACTGTGGAGGAGAACGAGTAAAGCCAGATACAAGTTCACAGATCAACAAGTTGCAGGAATGATCATCGGAAATCTTACAGAGGAATATGCAGTTTGTATACCTTCCCTGGAAGCTGATTTGATGAAACTGACAATCTCGAAGGTGAAGGCACTGAGGAAAGCAAAAATAAACTTCAGAAAAATGTAGGAAAGGCTTATGACACTGGGAAACATGAGGAGGATGAAGCTCAAGTAATGACTGTGCAACAGAAACGATATATCAAGAAAGAAGATATGGGACGAGGAAAACGGTATATTTGCTACAATTGTGGTAAACAGGGACATGTATCTAAATATTGTCACAGTACCCAAAAGTGCTTCAATTGCGGTAAGTTGGGACATTATTTTAAATTATGTCAAACAATAGAGAGAGACGAATCATCACATGAGAGTAAATCAGTGAATGCGAGTGGAAAAGTGATAAGCTCGGAAATTATACATGTAGTAGATAAAGCAATGAGCATGATAGTTTCTGTAGGAACTAAGAAAATTAGAGATTGGCTGTTTGATTCATGTGTGTCCCATCATATGTGTCCAAGAGAGGAGATGTTTATAGACATGTCAACAAATGTGACTGGGAATGTAGATATAGGAGATAACAGTAAGCTGGATATTAGAGGTATAGGTAAGGTGAAAGTAAAAATGTCAACAGGATGGACAATTAAATTCACAGATGTGTTGTATGCGCCAAACTTGGGTGCGAATTTAATATCCATTGGTAAGTTAACCAGCAAAGGTTTCAAAGTAGGATTTCCAGGCACGTTTAGAGGCTTCACAGGATTTTTTTGAACTGTATCGTCACTGAGGATGAAACCTGGTGTCTCAGGTATGACCCTGAAACAGAACGGCAAAGCATGGAATGGCGTTCTCCGGGATCCCCTCGTCGGAAAAAGTTCAGAGCCGAAAAGTCACGCATCAAAATGATGCTCATCACCTTTCTCGATAGTCACAAGGAATTCCACAAAGAATTTCTACCTGAGGGAACGACGTTGAATGCTGCACGGTACATTGAAATTTTGACCCGTTTCATGAAACATCTATGCAAGGTACGACCTCAGTATGCATAACGAGGTTCATGGTTTTTTGTCCATGACAACACTCGCCCACATACAGCCAATATCGTCAAACAGTTCATGACAAAAAAGGGGGTGGTGCAACTTGAATATCCCACATACTTGCCAGATCTCAATCCCCCAGACTTCTTCCTATTCCCACGACTCAAACTTGCTTTGAAAGGAAAGAGATTTGACGATATTCCTGACATCCAACGAAACGTGACAAGGCTTTTGAACACCATCCCAAAGGAAGCCTTCTTGCAAAGTTTCCAGGACATATATCGCCGACCTCAGCAATGCATAGTTATGGGAGGGGATTATTTTGAAGGACAGTAAGGTCACTGTCATGCATTGTTCATCTGTGCAGATAGTACAGGACTATTAACCAATCTTTATTTTCACAGGTTGTAGATATCTGTATAAGTAGATTCATGTAATGTATGTGTTGCTATAAATGAAGTAAATAATTAAAAAAAACTGTTCCAGTTTTTTCTTTCCTACCTGGTACTCAATACTCCTATGTTTCTTGTCAACTAACATCACTTTAGTCTTGGGAATGCTATACTTCACATTATACTCACTGCAGCTCCAAGACATTAGATTGCAGAACTCCAGAACAGTCTGCCATTAAGTGAGAGCAAGTGAGCAAGCAAACTGAATATGACTGCAATGTGGAATTCCAAAATTAATGCTGTACAGATACATATTCACGTAATACCTTGCCAATGCAGCTCCTAGACTGCTTCTTACCTTTTTGTGTTGATGACTCTTTAGAATTGATTGATTAACTGATTAGGTGGAGGAAATATTTTGAACATCTTCTCAACATAAAAGGAAATCTTCCTGGTGGAGTTGTGAACAGCAAAGCTCATGGGGTGGAAAAAAATGATGTTGGTGAAATTACGCTTGAGGAAGTGGAAAGAACGGTAAATAAACTCCAATGTCATAAAGCAGCAGGAATAGATGAAATTAGACCGGAAATGGTGAAGTATACTGGAAAAGCAGAGATGAAATGGCTTCATAGAGTAGTAAAATTAGCGTGGAGTGTTGGTAAGGTACCTTCAGATTGGACAAAAGCAGTAATTGCACCTATCTGTAAGCAAGGGAACAGCTTGAACATTTGGCTATTTTTCTACATAATCACCATTTCAGTCGATGCATTTTTGTATAAACTCTGTGACAGTTTTTGTATGCCAATGTCATACCAGCTCGCTGCCACGCTGTTCAGGAAGTTGTGAGCGGTGCTTCGGGAAACCTCAGGAACCAAAGTGCAGAGATCATCCAGGGTGATCCACCAATCTTCATGCATGATTTGCTCAACCTTCACAACTGTCTTGACAGATATTGACGGTTTCCCGCTCCTTTGTTCGTTCGTCATTAATTTCAGTCCGACCGGCTGCAAACTCTCTACACCACTTACGAACATTTTTGACATCCATGCACGAATCACCATACACTTCTGTCAATTGGCAATAGATTTCAATCGGTTCAATACATTTTGCGTTCAAAAACCGAATAACTGCGCGCACTTTGTACTTGGCGGTAACATCCAACGGGAGCTACATTCTCAACGGCTGCCAAGCCAAGACTGAGTGCCTCAGCATGGCGTGCGCATGTTTATATGCAAGCGCGAGAAACACTCCTCACAATATTGTGACCAACAGCCACACGAACATAGTTCTGTATTTATAAAAATATAGGAGACCTTATTTTCGGGATTACCCTTGTATACCAGGCAAAGTATTCACTGGCATCTTGAGGGGAGGGTGTGATCAGTGGTTGAGAAGAAGATGGATGAAAACCAGTGTGATTTCAGACCATAGAGGGGCTGTCAGGACCAGATTTTCAGTATGCGCCAGATAATTGAAAAATGCTATGAGAGGAATAGACAGCTGTGTTTTTGTTTTGTAGATCTAGATAAAGCATATGACAGGGTACCAAGGGAAAAGATGTTCACCATACTGGGGGACTATGGAATTAAAGGTATATTATTAAAATCAATCAAAGGCATTGATGTTGACAATTGGGCTTCAGTAAGAATTGTTGGTAGAATGAGTCTTGGTTCAGGATACTTACAGCAGTCAGTAAGGCTGTAATCTTTACCTTTGTTGTTCGTAGTTTACATGGGTCATCTGCTGAAAGGTATAAAATGGCAGGGAGGGATTCAGTTAGGTGGAAATGTAGCAAGCACTCTGGCCTATGCTAACAACTTGGTCTTAATGGCAGATTGTACCGAAAGCCTGCAGTCTAATATCTTGGAACTTGAAAATAGGTGCAATGAGAATGGTATGAAAATTAGCCTTTCGAAGACTAAATTGATGTCAGTGGGTAAGAAATTCAACAGAACTGAATGTCAGATTGGTGATACAAAGCTGGAACAGGTAGATAATTTCAAGTATTTAGGTTGTGTGTTCTCCCAGGATGGTAATATAGTAAGTGAGATTGAATCAAGGTGTAGTAAAGCAAATGCAGTGAGCTCGCAGTTGCGATAAACAGTATTCTGTAGGAAGGAAGTCAGCTCCTGGACGAAATTATCTTTACATCGGTCTGTTTTCAGACCAACTTTGCTTTACGGGAGTGAAAGCTGGGTGGACTCACGATATCTTATTCATAAGTTGGAAGTAACAGACATGAGAGTAGTGAGAATGATTGCTGGTACAAACAGATGGGAACAATGGCAGGAGGGTACTCAGAATGAGGAGATAAAGGCTAAGTTAGGAATGAAGTCGATGGATGAAGCTGTAAGTACAAATCAGCTTCGGTGGTGGGGTCATGTGCGGCGAATGGAGGAGGATAGCTTACCTAGAAGAATAATGGACTCTGTTATGGAGGGCAAGGGAAGTTTTTTTTTTGCTAGGGGCTTTACGTCGCACTGACACAGATAGGTCTTATGGCGACGATAGGATAGGAAAGGCCTAGGAGTTGGAAGGAAGTGGCCGTGGCCTTAATTAAGGTACAGCCCCAGCATTCGCCTGGTGCGAAAATGGGAAACCACGGAAAACCATCTTCAGGGCTGCCGACAGTGGGATTCGAACCTACTATCTCCCGGATGCAAGCTCACAGCCGCGCGCCTCTACGTGCATGGCCAACTCGCCCGGTGGCAAGGGAAGTAGAGGGAGACAAAGATGATGATGGTTAGACTCAGTTTCTAATGATTTAAAGATAATAGGTATAGAACTAAATAGGGCCACAGCACTAGTTGCAAATAGAGGATTATGGCGTCGTTTAGTAAATTCACAGAGGCTTGCAGACTGAACGCTGAAAGGCATAACAGTCTATAATGATAATGTATGTCTGTATGTTAATTAATATTGTATTTAATCACTCACTGGTGCATGTCTGTCCATTTCCAGAAAAGCCAGCATTGCAGCGACAGCTGTAGCTCCCGGGCTCATTAACACAGATAGCATTGGAGTCACAATCATGGATCCCAGAACTGCATTCATTGATATCCACACAACTTGGGGAATCCTGTGTTTCATATTCAGCATACAGATACTGGTACCTACAACATACAATTAATAATTAATTAATTAATTAATTTATTTATTTATTTATTCATTCTCAAGGCTATCCCTTACACTTAACCACTTTCAATAACAATGCTGGATTGAAGAACAAAAACTAACAAAAATAAAAAATTAAAAAAAGAAAGAGAGGCATAGTAATTCTAGAAAAACTAAATACCATATTTGTTTGCATATAACACACCACTGCATATTCTTGCACTCCATTTTTAACATTTGAAATTGCAGGAAAAAATCCCCCCCATATAACTCGCATTAATTACTGACATTGTCATACTGATATACAACCGGGCGAGTTGGCCATGCGGTTGGGGGCGCGCTGCTGTGAGCTTGCATCCAGGAGACAGTGGATTCGAATCCAACTGTCGGCAACCCTGAAGGTAGTTTCCAACTCCTAGCCCTTTCCTATCCCATCGTCGCTGTAAGACCTATCTGTGTCGGTGTGATGTAAAGCCAGTAGGAAAAAAAAAAGACATACGGTACATATGTGAAATAAAGTTTGGGTATTTCGTGGATGTGCCTACATTAAATATTGGGACTGTACCAGTTACTGTTACGGTACTTTGTATGTGACAGTACAAGAAGAAGCTGCATTTCTTTCTACCTGCAGAACTGTTGAGGCTAGCTGTTGTAACAAAAATACCTAACTCACAAACCCCCCACCCCAAGGCCGCATTCCTAGCCTTTCAGTCACACTCAGCCATCCCACTCTCTCTTCCATCTTTGTCAATATGCTTATCGCTACCTGTCTGGCAGAGCTGATCACGTGAACTGGGAGTGTTTCCCTGTCCAGGCAGTCAAGTGATCACGGTATTAGGTATCGTTCATCTGTTGTATTGTCAACAAGTACCAGTATTCTGTCTTCACGTTTCATTGTTGTTTCTCAGTTGAGTTTTCTTGTGTAGGCCAATCTTTAAGTTATGGAGAAATGTGGGAGTTATACTGCTGGGTTTAAACTCAAAGTGATAAAATATGCTGAAGAACATTGTAACAGAGCTGCCGGTCAAGAATTCAGTGTGACTAAGTTTAAAGTTCACTACTGGTGTTAACAGAAAGCTGCGCTAGAAACCACCAACCGAACATGTAAGGCATTCAGAGGGCTGGAAACTGGTAAGTTTCCTGAGCTGGAAGACAAGTTGCTTCATTATGCAAAATGATGGCTTTAGTATCTCACATGAGATGCTACATTTCAAAGCTTGCAAACTAGTGATTACAGGAGGAAACAGCTGTTCGGATCTGAAAGTGAACTGGGGTTGGATCTGTAGATTCATGACATGAAAGGGATTGTATCTGTGAAGGCGAACATCTCTCTGCCAGAGAATGGTAAGCGATTTCAGCGACAAAATCATAGATTTTCATCGCCACGTGATAGCAATGCGGAAGAAAAGCAATTACCTCTTATCTCAAATAGGTAATGCAGATCAAACCCCGATAAACTTTGATATGCCATGCAACAACACCATCAACAAGAAGGGAGAATCTAGCGTGCTTGTACGTACAACTGGGTGTGAAAAATAGCGTTGCACTGTCATGCTAGCAATAACCACAGACAGAAGAAAATTGCCACCATACGTTATTTTCAAAAGAAAAACAGTACCTAAAACGAAGTTTCTCAAAGACATTCATGTATGGGTTCAAGAGAAAGGATGGATGGATACAGCTCTTGTCCAGGACTGGGTCCATACGGTGTGGGGAGCGCAGCCAGGAACACTGCTTCAATGCCCAGCAATGCTAATGTGGGACATTTTCCGTGGACACTTGGTGGAAGACATGAAGAAACGTCTTCAGGAAATGAAAACTGACCTTGTTGCAATTCCTGGTTGACTCATACATTGCCTACAGCCCTTAGATATTTCCTTCAACAAGCCCTTCAAGGACAGCATACGTAAATTGTACGCCGAATGGATGGCAGGAGGGAGCATGAGCTGATGCTAGCAGGCAAAATTAAGAGGTCGTCAGTTGAACTCGTGTGTGATTGAGTTATCGTGTCGACAGATGTTATTGTGAAGAGTTTCTTGAAGACAGGCATCACAAATTATTACAAGTAATGAACTTCATTCCGTTTCCGTATTGACTTCAAATATCTAAGATAAAATTCTAAAAGAATTTAATTGAATCTAGTCCACCTGTTGAATACGCGTTTGCCATTTGATAAATGGTTTGTCTACAAAGCTACATAGGACATGTTTCGACATAGCCTCGAGGTCATCATCAGCTAAAATAACACAAAGATGAAAGACATACACAAAAACAGTGATACATAAAAAACTTGAGATAAAATACAATCAACAAAAGCAATGAAAATCTATGATATATATTAAAATTTTATCAGGTATAAATTGCAAGTGACTCAAATTTCTCGACGCTCTGGTTGACGCATATCACGTGTGAGTGTTTTAAATGACTCTTTACTTTGGAAGCCTATCGGAGCCTTCTATTGAACGGATGCACAAAGACTACATATTGAAGTCATACTTTACCCTGGATTGCACACACAGTGGAAGGAGTCACCTTCTACAACACATGAGCTGTGTTCCACACAGGAATGACGTCCCTCATTGCATGGATCCACATCTGGAACAGAGGACCTGTATTATATCTAAACAATCACTGTTTAGGAATTTTAATGTTGTTGTGGTGTTAAACTTTGAGTGAAATTCTTGAATAATAAAATACAAAGGTAGGATACAAGAAATACCATATTTCAATTTAGACTAGGAAAAGATAGGGAGGAAGGATGATTAACCTAGGTAAGGGTGTAAAACACATCTTACAATAGACTCATACAAAGGAGAAATACTGTATCTTGACATTGTTTGGATCATTGGCTGAATGGTCAGCATTGAGTCTTCAATTCAGAGGGCCCTGGGTTTAGGTTTGAGATTTTAATCAGTTCTGCTTAACTCCTCTAACTGTGGACTTGGTGTTTGTGTACATCCCAACACACTCCTCTTCATAAACACACAACACACCACACTAGAAATCACCACAGGAACACAAAATAGTGAATACATCCTTCCACATGGGGTTGGCGTCAGAAAGAGCTCCTGGCCATAAAAATGGGTTGGATCCATATGTACGGCACAGTTTGTGCCTGCAACCCCACCAGAGTGTGGAAAAAGAAGAAGAAGAAGAAGAAGAAGAAGAATACTGTAATTTTACATTATCTTATAAATAAAGTTGTAGGGGGTCCTCTGTCTGTAATTTCGTTTGTTTTGCCAATTTTTCAGATCTTTATCCGTTTTAGGTCAACTCAAGACCGAATCAGTGATTTTTACTTTTCGTGTCTGTTTGTCCGTTTGTTTGTTTCTTCCACCATCAAGGCAAAACGGCTAGATAGATTTCAACCAAACTTCATATTTGGAGTATACTCACCCCGGCGAAGGTTTCTATATGCATTTCACTTTAAAATCTTTGATTAGACGGGGATTTATAGGAAAACCAGAAAGGTTTACCTCCATTTTCTCTTATACTATTGATTTCCTGTAAACTCCGTGGACCGTATGTGAAACGTCTCTTCATTATAAACAACTTTCGTTATGTTCATAATTTACCTTACTATTCAAATGACGGAGAAATTTACTATTTTCTGCGGGTATCATGGTCTGCGTGTGTGACCGATAGACCGACAACGAACCTACAGGTTACCATGGCAACGTCTCTGACTGCTTGCCAGCAGGAAACTAACGTATTGCCATTTTCCTCATCATACCTTTAAATTCATGGTTGTTCCTTGGGTAGAAGGCAAGAGAGGGCATCAATCGGCCATTCTGCGGGATATTGGCGGAATATCGTTGGAGTTTATAACCGTCCCCGAATAGCTTAAGTAAAAACACCATTAGTCATCTTACCTGTTGACTTAAGAATGCCTGCGCCTAAATTTCCCCTCTGTTACCTCTTTCTTATATCCATAACTCACACCAGCATAATTGATTGAGGGGCATTTGATTTTCCAATACATTCATTTGGTATTTACATATTTGTCGTCATCCGGCTGTCCTTAGTTTTAATCCATTTTCTATTAATTTCAACTTTCTTTACTGAATTATTTTCTTCTTTAATTAGACCGTATGTATGTGAGTGCTAATCCCAAAAGCTTGACAGTCTTTCCTTTGAGGAAATATTCTAAGCTATGCAAATGTATAACTTTTGGTCCTGGAAAATATCGAAATATGGATGCAATTTTAACGACGGTGCACACCTTTGTTTCAGGATAATTGGTGGCTAATCTGTAAGTCTTATCACAAATCAGAAAGCACAATCGCCTTTCATTTCGGAGAGATCTACAACTTTGGTCCTATGACTATTTATCATATTTCTATTCCTTATACGTTAAATAGAGCTGTATTTCTCAATTTCAAGTTAATTTTGTACTTTCACACGTACATGTTAACATTAATTTGGCACACTTATAGGAAAGATAGAATCATGACATTCGACACGCACATTGGCATGACCAGTGGCAATGTGATAGCCAAATTTTATGATTCTATCTGTCACATGAGTATCACAAATATAAAGTAGTATGCAAAAACTGTACAAAATTTCACACCCAATGATTCTAACTCAATCTAACTCATAAATATAGGAGATATGAGAAGATGTCATGGGACCAACCATGTAGAACACTGAAAGAGGCATCTGATGGTGAGGTCCGTTTGCAGATATGTCGCAGAGTTTCAAAGCAGTAACTATCGAAATAAAGGTCTGCACTTCTAGAGTGTGTCTGTACATTGACTATTTTGGCGACATTTCTGTACAGTTATCCATTTCAGGTGTAATAATGACCATCTGCATATTTTTAGCTTTGGTGTCTGTTTTTCTGTTTGTCTGTTTGTCTATAACTTGGAAACTACTGGATATATTTCCACCAAAATTCATATTTAGAATCCACCTGTCCTTGGGTAGGTTTCAGGGCAAATATTGTTTCTAAACCCATGAAATGACTGGGGGGTTTATACGAAACCCAAACCGTGATTTTACACTCCCACAAAATATACACAACCAAACTTAATAGAAATCTACCTGCCTTAATGGAAATTAACTTTTAAACCTTTTTTCTCATGTGCATCATTTCGGTAAGAGGATTTATAAGGGAGATATCATTAACCGGACTTAAATTAAGAACGGGCGCGTGTTGAGCGTATTTCTTACAACTTGAAAACTATTGAAGATATTTGAACCAATCTTTATATTTAGCATCCACCTTTCCAAAGGTAGATTTTAAAGGTCAATAACATTTCCTGTTCCTGGAATGGACTGGCGGTTTATAGGGAACCGAAATGGTGAATTTACTCTTCCACAATATATACAGTACATGACCAACCTGACTGGAAATCGACCAAATTTGTTGGAAATCCATTTCTAAAACTTTTTTTCATGTGTATTTTTTCAACAGAAAGATTAATAAGGGAGATATCATGAATGGTCGGTTTTGCAGGGTAAGTCCAGCAGACATAGACCAAAAGGTGTTGTACGTGGAGCAGATTCCTTATCTATCTATATAAAATCCTAACGACTGTGTGCATTGACTATTTTGGCGAAATGTTCGCACAGCTACGCGTTTAAGGGGTAATAATAACAACCATCTGCATAATTTTTTGGTTTAGTTTCCTGAAAGTCCTAATTTTAACCCTCCTCGCCGAAAATCCACATTGCGGCATAATCTGCCAGACGAACAAGAAAACAGAAATTTGGCAACATTATACGTTTTAGCCTGTAACGGATAGAACATTTCCAAGAGCTTTAAATTTTTCACTTTTTCCCCCGAAAAATATCGAAATATGGAGGCAATTTTAATGATGGTGCAGATCTTCGTGAAGTCCTATCACATAAGGGAAGGCACAATCTCCGTTCAATTTGGAGTGATCTACAACCTTGGTCTTATGACTTTTTGTTGTATCTGTATCCCTTTTACGTTTGATTTTTGTCTATTTCTCGATGTTAAGTAAATTTGGACTTTTCACATGCATGATTCATACTTTAAATCACTTATAAGAAAAATAGAATCATCAAACCCTACATGAAAATTGGCCCACCCAGTAGCCATATGTGAGCCAAATGCTATGCATGTAGCTGTTACATAATTATCTGAAAAGTAATGCAATGTGAGATAATCTTACAAACATTTTACCCTATTCAACGTTTCTAACTCAATCTGACCCATGAATAGATCAGATATCATACGACCAGCCATTTAGGCTGCTAAATCTGACGTCTTATGGTACAATCCTTTGTTGATATGACGTACTGTTTTGCAGCAGTCAATCTGTAAATGAAGGTCTGCAATATTTTAAGCATACATATACTTTCGTATGTCGATCTATATATACTCACTGATAACGTCTTGTAGCGATCGAGAAAGGGTGTGTCTGCTATTGTAATCAGTACTCCCAACACCGACTTTGACTGGCAGTAGGAATGGGGTCCTTTTCTAACACCTGTGTAACTGGCATTAGTAAGGAAGGCCTACGATTGTAGTGAATAATTCACTTCTCGATTTGACTTGCAGAAGGCAAGGGAGCATGCATTGTTGTTTAGAAGTCCCCTACCCGATTGTGTTTGGCTGTAGGCAAGGGTACCCGCCTTTATAAACAAATGTATCCATCTAAAATGTGACTGGTATTAGGCACAGTGGCCTGCTATTTTGATGGAAACTCACTAACTTGGTATAACTAGTAGTAAGCTGGTTGGCTGAAGGAAAAGGGGCCTGTCATTATAATTATAACTGCACAACTCAATTTCGACTTGTAGTAGGGAAGTTGCCAAACATTCTAATGAAAACTGTAATCTGTCTGGAAGTAGGAAAGGGAGCCTGCCATTGTAAAGAAAACTCCCAAATCGATTGTGACCGCGCAGTAGGCGATGGGGCCTGCAATTATAATGAAAACTTCCCAACTCAATTGTGAATGGCAGTAGGGAAGTGAGCCTGCCGTTATCATCACAAATCCGTAACAAGCACTTTACATTGGAAACCCATATTGGGAACCTCCCTAGCTGTTTCTCGGATAACGCTAAGAGACAGCATCATCAGCCTATACAATTGTCTCAAGGTTTGTCATATTTGGATTGTTGTTACAAATTTCATTACATTGAATGTAAATCTAATTTCAGTGATAACAATATTTAAAGCATAAGAATAATATACACATTAAAAATTATGACAATATGATTTGCAATGTTGAAATGGAGTAACTCTTAATTCTAAAACACATTGACGTCCAAAACACAGTTTTTACAATTTGAAAATTTGGCTAAAAATTGTTTGCAATGTTAAAATAAAATTGATTCAACTATAATTTGGTATTAAAATTTAAGTCATAAACATAAATATTGGATGTTAATATATAGGAGCCATAGTTTCTAAAGTGCGTTGGTTTCTAGAATACAGTAACATTTCAGTACTGAGAATTTTAGTTAAGAATTGTGCTCTCTAAATAATGTTATTTAAAAAGACTAATTTTGCATCATGCGTGATTAGAGTCATGATGATAATCTAGAATTGAAGTCTTGGGTTCGTTGGAGAATGGCTTCTAGATTTGATGAGGCTTGCTGCTGCAGTTTGGCAATTTGATCAGAGGAAGTATTGACATATTTAATTCTTGTTTGTAGCAACCAGACTCTCCGTTGGAAGTTGATTGTTTTGATGTAAGTTATGGTTAAAAGGGGCTTCAATCCAAATTTTGAGTATCTGATTATGTTTCTTTCGAGTTATAGAATGGAAGAAGCATCTGGAACAAATGGAAATGAACCTAAGTAATATTGTGTGTGTGTTGTGCTTGTAATGTGAGTGTTGATGTTGCATTATCACTTACCCCTTTGTCTGCTGCTACAGAATCTTGTGGACCTTACTGCATCTGTTGTGGTTCTACTCCTTGTGTTGTACGTATGAAAGAGCTGTTGTGAAGGGCGGGTAGGGGGTTGAGGGGAAGAGATTTCTTATCTGTTGTCGAGGTGGGGGTAGAGGATGATCCTGCAGATGGGGTGTTAAGCTTTGGCGTGTTATGTGGAGATTCACCAAATAGCAAACCCACCTCAAAAAACGGGATATGCAAATAGCCTTTAAAACATATAACACTAACAAAAACTTATTTTTTAACCATAACACAGTAAATGCCTACAATAACAAATTTCAAGGCTCCGGAATATACAGACTAACATGCGCACAGTGTAAATCTTCATATGTTGGCCAAACTGGACACAGTTTCCTAACCAGATACATGGAACGCTTTAACGCCTTAAAACACAATAAACACTCCGCAATGAGTAATCATATGAAAGAAACCGGCTATCATTACACCTCAATAGACAAAGACCTTACAATAATCAAAAGAATCGAAAAGGGGAAGCTAATGATAGAGTTTGAAAACATATATATTTATTTGGATCAATACTTTAATAAAGGAAAAAACTTGAATGACGCGGTCGAAATAAAAAGTCCGTTAATAGAGCAGTTGCCAACATTATTACGAAATCTCAAATCAGATAAAAGCAAATTCTTTAAAATATTCAATCTAAATACACTCATAACTGAAACCATTTCGGCAACGCAAAAAAATCCCCCTCCACATAACACGCCAAAGCTTAACGCCCCGTCTGCAGGATCGTCCTCTACCCCCACCTCGACAACAGATAAGAATTCCCTACCACATAGCACGTCAATAGCAAACGCCCCGCCCAACATCTCTTCCCCTCAACTCCCTACCCGCCCTTCACAGCTCTTTCATACGTACAACACAAGGAGTAGAACCACAACAGATGCAGTAAGGTCCACAAGATTCTGTAGCAGCAGACAAAGGGGTAAGTGATAATGCAACATCAACACTCACATTACAAGCACAACACACACACAATATTACTTAGGTTCATTTCCATTTGTTCCAGATGCTTCTTCCATTCTATAACTTGAAAGAAACATAATCAGATACTCAAAATTTGGATTGAAGCCCCTTTTAACCATAACTTACATCAAAACAATCAACTTCCAACGGAGAGTCTGGTTGCTACAAACAAGAATTAAATATGTCAATACTTCCTCTGATCAAATTGCCAAACTGCAGCAGCAAGCCTCATCAAATCTAGAAGCCATTCTCCAACGAACCCAAGACTTCAATTCTAGATTATCATCATGACTCTAATCACGCATGATGCAAAATTAGTCTTTTTAAATAACATTATTTAGAGAGCACAATTCTTAACTAAAATTCTCAATACTGAAATGTTACTGTATTCTAGAAACCAACGCACTTTAGAAACTATGGCTCCTATATATTAACATCCAATATTTATGTTTATGACTTAAATTTTAATACCAAATTATAGTTGAATCAATTTTATTTTAACATTGCAAACAATTTTTAGCCAAATTTTCAAATTGTAAAAACTGTGTTTTGGACGTCAATGTGTTTTAGAATTAAGAGTTACTCCATTTTAACATTGCAAATCATATTGTCATAATTTTTAATGTGTATATTATTCTTATGTTTTAAATATTGTTAACACTGAAATTAGATTTACATTCAATGTAATGAAATTTGTAACAACAATCCAAATATGACAAACCTTGAGACAATTGTATAAGCTGATGATGCTTGTGAATAAAGCAAAACATGTCCCAGTAAATTAGTGTTGTAACATTACAACTTAGCAACACAAACTGTAATTTGTATTGAAAAGGTGGATCAAAACAACCAACAAATTGTTATTATATCATAGCATAGTTCAATATGGGTCTAATCATGAGATTAGTTACATGTAATACAATGTAGAATACCGTAGTGAAGCACGGGTACATTTGCTAGTATCATTATAAATGGAGTGTGTGTATTAAGTCTTATGTATAAAGCAGAATCTCAATTATCTGATGTAATGAGGACTGAGCCAACTTTGAATAAGTAAAACCTTGGACAATATGGTCAGCCACATGGACAGAAGAATTTTGTCAATAAATATTTTACAGTATCACTCAACCTCTTCTCTAAGTGATACTGTATAGGCTTTAGGGCTTATGCCGTGTCAAGAAAATAAGGTGAAATTCTTTACGTTTCGCAAGGAACTGTGCTCTGCGTCCTCAGAAGAAATCTCGACTGTCCACGAGAAAGGCTTCTTAAACAATGACTCTTTGAATTTAGAGGTTATAACAGAAGTGGAAATGGTATGTTCATTTGCCACCAGATGGCTCCCAGGACATGGCACAACGCTAGCGTTCGAAGCGGAAGCTGACCGAACCATCAGAACCAGTCTAAGCGGTTCACATAACGTGTGTACGTAACATATGACATAGACAGGCACCGCCACTTAAATTGCTCACAGTCTGAGTAAAACCAAGGACAAATTGTCCCCACTTTTACATCCTGGGGTATATGAAATTCCTTGTACTTACGGTAAGGTATACATTGGCCAAACATGCCGGTCCATTGGTACCCATATCAAAGAACATGAATGTAATATTTGTCTCAATCAACCAAACAAATTGGCAATAGCTGAGCACGCTTTATCATCGGGTCATGATGTCATGTTCCAAGATGCTCGAGCTCTTACCCACACTAGACAGTACAGATCCACTATTATACGGGAAGCTGTGGAAATACGTAGAAATCCTAACAATTTCAAGGGACACCGGCTATCAATTAAGTAATAGCTGGTTGCCAACTATTAAGAATTTACGTAGGTAGTTCCCTTCCCTGTCCCTTCACTATTGTTATTTCGTCTCGGTGTTTTCCAAATTTGTACATTCCTTGTCGCCAGATGTTTCATTCTAGGCTTGTGTCTATGTCACACACCTGTCTATGTCATATATTACGTACACACGTTATGTGAACCGCTTAGACTGGTTCTGATGGTTCGGTCAACTTCCACTTCGAACGCTAGCATTGTGCCACGTCCTGGGAGCCATCTGGTGGCGAATGAACGTACCATTTCCACTTCTATTATAATGTCTAAATTCAAAGAGTCAATATTTAAGAAGCCTTTCTCGTGGAAGCCCAAAAGCCTATAGAGTATCATGTCTATAAGTACGGGCCGTGAAAGCATCAATGGCAACAAAGAAAAAAGTGGCTCAAATGATTAAGGTCCTGGCTTTCTGAACCCAAGTTGGCAGGTTTGATCCTGGTTCAGTTTGGTGGTAATTAAAGGTGCTCAAATATGTCAGCCCCATGACAGTAGATTTACCGACACTTAAACTCTGGCAGGACTAAATTCCAGCACCTCAGTCTCTTTGAAAACCATAAAACTAGTTAGTGGGACATAAAACCAATAACATTATTACTAAATAATATCACATTTTCTTTTTCAGTAAACAATGTCTACAATATGTAGGTAAAACAAACAATAGATATAAAATGCATATTATTATGTACTGAATAATTGTTATATTTTAATTTTTTTCTTTAAACTTTCATTCCTTACTCTAAAGGGGTATGGCGGGCCACCTAGAGGGTAATGCCCCCTCTCTCTGGCCAGGACATACAGTATGTGGTGATTTGGGGTTCAGTCAAGGGTGAAGAAGAAAGGATCAGCCGTGGCCTATAAATAAGAACTGTTCCGGCATTTGGCTGGAAGGCAGAAAGGGAAACCATGGAAAAACTTTCCTCAAGACAGTTGACGGTGAGGTTTGAACCCACTCGCTTCCCGAATGCAAAGTTGCACCATAGCGATCTGCTTGGCGACATCGTTTCTCTTATAGTAGGCCTATGTATACTAAGGTTACAATAAAGTTAAAGAAGATAACAAAATTTAATTACTTTGTAAAGTTAGTTAAACAATTTTAACTTTCTGAGAAAGTTCTTTTGAGGTTTTCATTCATAGCAGTACCTTGTTTCATGGCATAAAATTCATGACAATAAAGAATTACTAGATTAAAAATGTAATATGGTATTTTAGACTTACAATTTTAACTCAGATAATATGCAGTGTTTATTATCCCCTTGACGCCAACCTCCATATATCGTATAGACCTCCTGCTCTTCATACGCTGCCGACCTCCATGCACAGTATAGACCCCTGTAGACCTAAATTCATTTTGCTCTAGCTTATAAAGTTTTAAAGTTGTCGAGACAGAAATGGTATATCTTTGAAGGTGAAGATCTCTGCCTTCCTTCTATGTATGAATCAGCCCAAGTCAGCATTTCTTTTTTTCCTTTCTAAAGTGTTTGAAATAATCTGACATCTCTCCACTTGCGAGCATGTAGGCTTAAATTTCTGCTGCATTCTAATGGATATGTATTTCATTACAGGATGTTACGTTATGTAGATTGATAGTATAAATCACCCCCTCTTCATGGATATGAATATTGAGATCATCTGGTGACAATTTCTATAATTTTCAATGTCTTGAAACCTCTTTTGACTCATAATTACTTGACTCTCTGTCACTTTGAAATACGATATTGTGTGTCGCAGAAGGATGGCACGGTGCTATTTGAATGAAAGAAAAGTATTGTAATTAAATTTTAATAAATCGGATGATAAGAGCACTATACCAGACTGAACTGAGCAGAGCAAGAGAGAATGCATAACGTAAGGAATGGGAGGACACGGTTCACGCAGCCAAGTAATAGACGACAAGACACGCCAAAGTACACCCCCCTCTTTCTCATGAACTAATCATCCCATTAATCTGGGATTTGTGTTAAAGTAATCTTTCTAATATTGTTCCTGGCTCTTCTCCTCAGAGTTTCCAAGACAACGATTACCCTAGTTTTCATTCCATTCCAAGGCAAATAGAAAAACCTCACTTTCATTCCGTACAAAATTTTAAAGGTCTCTTCTTCATTACTACACTATAAAAGGTAAGTATAAAGTTAATGAATGTAAACTATACTCTTTTGAATCTCTACTGTAAACATTTGAGACTGCTGCATTCGCGTAGTGCTCACATCTGAATCACCTCTGTCTACTGGGTAAACCAAGACTAAAATGCTCCCTGTCACTGAAGGGTTAATCAGTGTTCATCTTTGTACTTACTGGAAGCAATTATGACTCTGCAATTTCTAGTAAACAAATGCACAGTTGGGTTGGTTTTCTTAAATCACTAGACAGTCATCTTTCCTCTCTTGCTTTGTTATGGTTGTGCTAAATAAAATGTGATCTAGCTATTACTTCTGGATGCCTAATCAATCATTGTAATGTACCCGCACTCCATTATCACATTCACATACCTCTAAAACATGTTCATTCAGACACTGAATTGGATCATAGTCATTGTACACTTACAAGCTCTAGTGGACTGAAAAAGATGGACTTGCAAAGTAATTCTTGCAATTTCCAAGTTCTGTAATACATAAAAGTTGGTTTAAAACAGAAAAAGACATTTTTAGAATGGAATTTAAAACATGAGAGGTACTTACAGGGTTATCCAAACAAAAAAATTAATGATGCAACCATCAGTGCTCAGCAGGTGTGACGTGTCTAATTAAAGACCATTTAGGACATGGCGGACCTCATCTGTTATCTCAAATTACTTACTTTCGATGCCCAAGTCAAACAAATATTTCCAGAACTTAGCATCCACAATGGCCATATCATTGTCCTCAAAAAGATCTCAAACAGTGCAAGGTTCACCTGGTCTACTGCAGACAAGGAGATAAGATCGTTATGGATGTCACTGCATTCTCACAGTGCATTGGATACTGCAGGTAGCAGCCTCCACTTCTCACAGTTGGTTTTAAATCTCAGGACTCTTTAATCTCAGTTGGTTCAGTGACCTCCATACTGGGTTGGGGCAAGTTCTTGATGTCCCATTTAGTTTTGACCAACCTATAGTGATGTGGCTTGTTTCTCGCAAGGCCTTGGATGGTTTATGACCTTAAAAGGAATCTATTCCTTGATCTTAGACAATGGGTAATGAGGGTCTACTTCTTGCTTTTACCCTTCAGCCTTACTTTTCTTCTTAGCTAAGGTGGAGAAATTCCATCCAGCAGAAACTATTTGTTTGTTGGTGTTGGTTTAAGGCACCCAAAGATGAAATGTGCTGTTTTGTTGACAGCAACGTGGACATGTTATATGAACTGAAGCCTCCAACACTGGTGTTGCATATTCTGCTGCCACAATGCTCAAACCCATAGCAGATGACTGTAAAAATTCTGACTGGGCTTCCCAGGTGTACCTTGTCTCTTTCCATAAAATATTGGTACAAAATGCCTTTGCTGGCGAGATGTAGTGTTTACAGTGCACTATGTCTTCTGGTATGGGCTATATCAAATTTGTTACTTTCATTGACCTGTCTCAGTCTCAGCCTTGGCTTTGACAATATGAAAGTGACTGAGGTATGAGTGATGCTAGTAACACCATTCCTTATGCAGCCAGTCCCTTTTATGAAAGGAGTGACAATATCGCTCATAGAGTCGGTTGATGCATGCATTTCAGTGGGCTTGGCAGACTGATATGTAATAGCAGCGGCTGGCTCGGTGAGAAAAGCAACGGGAAACTACCGCACTCCTCATTTCTCTAGTACGCCTCTTCAGTGATGCCTAGGCTATTTATGACAGCTGTTGGCGGAGCTGCAGAGGATCAAACCAGCCTTTGGGCTAAATACCCAACATATATCTGGTACAAATCTTACCCTTCGTATGAAGGCACTGAAGAACAAAATATGATCTAGGGTGATGCCAAGGTAACTGGGTGTTGGGGCAGTGCTTACAGTCTTACATTTTTCCTTTGGATATCAAGCTCCCTTTTGGCCTCCCAGATAGATAAAATGCACTCATATTTGTCTTCTGGTATCAATCAATCGTCAGTGATCTGCACCTGTCGCTTGGGTGGCAGATTCCCTATCAATTTTTACCTTAAACATTTTCAAGGAACTTGGAAATTAGTATGAGCTAGGCCCGTCTCAGTCTCATCCTTGGCAATGACAGTATGAAAGTGACTGAGGTATGAGCTATGCTAGTAACACCATTCCTTACACAGCCAGTCCCTGTTATAAATGGTGTGAAAATGTCGCTCATAGGATCACTTGACACATGATTTTCTGTGGGATTGACAGACTGATACACAGTAGCAATTTCTCGCTCACTGAGGAAAACAACGGGAAACCACCTCACTTCTCATTTCTCTAGAATGCTTCTTCAGTGATGCCTAGGCTGTCTATGACAGTTGTTGGTGGAGCTGTTGAGGATCAAACCAGCCTTTGGGCTGAATACTCAACATACATATTATATTTGTATTGCTCAGGTTAAAGCAAGTTATCTGAGATTAATGGAATCTGAACTTGTACACTGTTATCATCATCATCATCATCATCATCATCATCAATGTCCCACTCCAGTCACCCGGGTGTGGTTAACAAGCCTCCTCCACTCCTTTCTGTCCTTCCACTTTTCCTGCTCCATTATTTCTGCCACATCCAATCCAGCTTCTCTAATGTCCTTCAAAATCTGATCTATCCACCTTCTTCTCGGTCTTCCAACTGGTCTCTTTCCCTTAACTTCTCTTTCCAGTTCCCTTCTTGCCACCCGTTTCCCATTCCTTTTACATGTCCGAATCGTCTCAGTCTTGCTTGCTATGTCTTCTTTACTAACAGTTCTATATTTACCTCTTCCCTGATTTTAATGTTTTGAATTCTATCTCTTCTTGTCTTTTTAACCAATATTCTTAAAAATTTCATTTCTGCTGCTTGGATCTTACTATCTTGTCTCTTATTAGTTACCAGTGTTTCTAGTCCATATGTTACAATTGGTATGAAATACTGTTTATATAATGTTAATTTCGTTCCCTTGGGTACTTTGTCATCCTATAAAAACTCTCTCACTTGATGATAAAATGTTGTATCTTTACTTAGTCTCTTATTAATTTCAGGATTGATTTAATTACTTCCATTGATAATCCTACAAAGATATATAAACTGTTCTACATTCTCTAACCATTCTCCATCTATGTTCACTAGGCTTCTCTTTTCCACAGTGCATGACTACAGTTTTCTTTTTACTAATTACCATTCCAAACTCTCTCAGATTTTCATTCCAAATGTCCAGTCTCCTTTGTACTTCCTTTTCTCCCTTTCCCCAAATCACCACATCATCTGCAAATACCAAAGCATTCACTTCATCGCTACTGATACTCTGTTTTACACGTTTTATGATTTTATCCATCAATGTAATAAACAATAATGGCGACAGTGCACTTCCTTGCTTGAGACTTTTTTTTTTGTATAAAATGTTTCAGAGTCACCATTCCCCACTTGTATACTGCTTTTACTCTCATGGTACAACATTTTTATCTTGTTAATTAATGATTTTGGTACATTCCTTTTCAGTTTTCTCTTAACTGTATCATAAGCTTTTTCCAAATCCAAAAATATGAATATGATTTCCTTGTTCCTTTCCAGATGTTTTTCCATTATCGTTTGCACTGTAAATATCAATTCTATTGCTGATCTATTCGGTCTAAAGCCATATTGTTCTCCCTCTAGCTGCATTTCTATTATATCCCTCAGTCTTTGTCTATGACTTTCTCCATTATTTTTAACCCATGTGATAATAGGGTTATACCTCTATAATTTTCACATTTCTTTCTATTTCCTTTTTTGAACAGTGGTACAATGCCTCTTTGTTGCCGATCTTCAGGTATCCTTCCATCTTTCCATATGGCATTGACGGTTCGGTATAGCCACTGAAGTCCACTGCTTCCTGCTGCCTTAATCATATCAGCATTGAATTCGTCTTTTCCACTTGCTTTACCTTTGGTCATTGCTTTCACGGCCCTTTCAAGTTCCAACCATGTTATCAGGTTCTCTTCTTTTTTTTTCCATCTATTATTTCCATTTTCTTATCTCCTTCTTCTTCTGAGCAGTCATCCTCATTATAAAGTTTTTCAAAATACTTTGCTATCACCTTCTGAAGACCCTTTTTGTCATGTACTATAGATCTATCTTCTCTCTCTAATGCCTTGACTTTTTTCTTGATTTATTCTTTTCGATTTTATTACTCTGTATAATAGTTTCTGATTTCCACAACTATCTTGGTCAATTTTATTGGTAAACTCTCCCTAACATTTCTCCTTTTCTTCCTTGATACTCCTCTTTACTTGTAGCTTCAATCTTTTGTATTCCACAAGTAACCTTTCTATTATTCTCATCCCTCTGATACGTTTTTTGCTTTTCCTTATCCATTTCTTTCTTCACCTTGTTCCTTTCTTTTATTTATTTTTTATTTTTTCTGTCCACCACTATGTCTCCTTTCCCTTAACCTTTGCTTTTGTTTTTCCGCATACCTCAATTGCTGCTTCCACAAAGGTTTGTCTTAACCCTCTCATGCATGGTGTCCTCATGTGAGGACATCCGAATTTTTAGGCATTATTTATTCCCTGGAGTTTCCAAAGACGGAGATAAAGTTATTAAAAGATTATTTTTGATTGCTAAGAGTTGAAAACATCGGTTTTAAAAAGAACCCATTGGTGGCAACATTTAATTGGCATCATTGAAAACATGATTATTCATGGTTTGCCATTTTATGAGAAGTCATCATAGTTTCCAATTCTTTTGAGCTGTTCCTGTCTTGAAAATGCCCAAGGTAAGTGTGTAGTTCTTCATTTTGTGTATTCTACTATCATTACCAATATAATTTAGCTTATTCTGGTTTATAGTCTTCACACAATATTGGTATAATATGGGAGTCCACATATGAGGACATCATGCAAACTTGTTATTTTGGAGGTTAGCTTGTATTCTCAACTGCTTCAGCCAATATTTATTTTCCAGGATCCTCCAAATGGTTTGTAATGTTATCAGATGAGCGAGTGATGTTTGTACGACAAGATTATAGTACTTTACAACATTTCCACCAGATAGCAGCATTTAAATGATTCCATGAAATAATCAGTGTTCGTGTTTCTCCAGTGTCAAACAACATACTACATTTACTTTGAGCTGTTTCACTGTGAAGATGTCTCAGGTAGGTTTGCAACTTACAATTTTAAAGAATGTATTAAAATTGTAAAAAACCAAACCAAACCCCATGGCACCAAGCCCTTGAAGGGCCTAGGCCCACCAAGCGACCGCCGCTCACCCCGAAGGCCTGCAGATTACGAGGTGTTGTGTGGTCAGCACAACGAATCCTCTCGGCCCCCACTCCTGGCTTTCTAGACCGGGGCCGCTATCTCACCGTCAGATAGCTCCTTAATTCTAATCACGTAGGCTGAGTAGACCTCGAACCAGCCCTCAGGTCCAGGTAAAAATCCCTGACCTGGCCAGAAATCAAACCCGGGGCCTCCGGGTAAGAGGCAGGCACACTACCCCTACACCACAGAGCCGGCCATTAAAATTGTAACAGCAATAATTATGAGAAATGATTGCATAACCTCAGTGTAAGGTTTGTGCTGACGTGCCTCTTATCACAGTATTTCGCAGGATAGTTACCATATGCTAAATGCCACAGTTCTAAATGCTTGGTTACTATGGAAAATGGACTGTAAGACCCCTATGGACCTGCTCGAGTTCAAGAGTCGAGTGGCAACAAGACTTGTCTTCAGTGGTGAGGCAGAAGAAGCACCACAGAAGAGGGGACGGCGATGCACAAATGGCCCATCACTACCACTCAAGAAACAGGCTACACATACTGTGCCTGCTGAAAAAAGGATGGATGGAGTAGTACACTATCCGCAGAAAACAGAGGCTAGAAATGCTAACAGGTGCCATGACAAAAACTGCGCAAGTAAACCCAGTATATTTGTGGAAAATGTAATGTACCACTACATCCAGAGTGCTTTCAGAGTTTCCATACCATTGCCTGAAATATGAACATGTGAAGTACATCAGTTACATATAAATGCCCCAGTAGGACCAGTGTAATTTCGCTGTACTCATACAATTGCCTCAGGTGCAAAAAGTTCTTGTAAATACTAGTATAATAAACCAAAGTAGTAAATGTATGACTTGTTGACATTATTCCACTAAATGCATTTTGTCCTCATAAGAGGACAACAAATTCCCGCAAAGTATGGCAACTTCATTTTGTGTTATGTTTGTATCATCTAATAGGGTCATTTTAACCAGGAAAATCGTATTACAATATTTTTAATTAAATTTTTCTTAAATTCATGCATGAGAGGGTTAAATTTTCCCACTCTTCTTCTCCACTTCGTATTTCCATGTTAGGCAACTTCCTTTTTATCCAATCTTGGAATGCCATTCTTTTATCCTCCTCCTCCAATTCCCAAATCCTGATCTTTGGTTTTCTTCTTCAGTACAGTTTTAGGGATTTTAACTCTGCAATTAATAATGTACACTGTTATGTATTGAGAAATGATGGTGAGTTAGAGTATAATGGAGAGGAGCCATTTTTCTTCAACCTGACTGCATTTGAATGATAAGGGGAATTCAGGATAATGAGCACACATTTTATTGACTATAGAACTTAAGACCTTTTCCTGACTGAAAATTCCTGTATGCTTACCTTCCAGTGGAGTAACTTTGCTTGTCATTCCATAACGAATGATTTTCTCCTTGGCTTCATAAGTGATGAGATTTCTTGCAACTTTAAGACGGAGAGTGCTAATGTTGACAGGATGGTGGGCACACTCTTCATACTTGATGGTCTGCTCAACAGAGAATGGATTATCGACCGGCACACCCTCCAACCTAAAGGACTGACTTGACTGGGACTGTATTATTCCTGTAAGAAAAGAAAAAAAGAAGACTCCTTCTCATAGTTGAAAAATTCCTAATTTCTAGGAAAGAAAGAGATAAGGAGAACTAGAAGGGTGCAAGAAAAAATTAAATCAGGCTGAATTAGAGCAGAAGTATAGAGAACTGAAACTTTAAGCTAAGAGATTAATAAAATCAGAGAAAGAAAAGTGTTGGATGGCTTTTACTAAAAAACTAGAAAAGGATGGCAAAACCAAGAAGCTTTTGTATAGAATTGTGAGTAACAGAAGAAATACTTATGTTTCTGTGAAGGGTATGGAAGCCAGTGACAGAGCTATTGTATGGAAAGAAGAGGACATTCGAAAAGAGATGAGGAAATATTTTGCTCAGCTCAATAATAGAAAGGATCAGATGGAGATGGAAGAGGATGGTTCTGAAGTTGTGAGACTGAGCCTCCTCTAACCTGGTTTGAAGTTGAAAATGCCTTGGAGAGTATGCATAATGGTAGGTCACCTGGTGTGGGTGAAGTGAGCATCGAAATGATAGAGGCTGCAGAAATCCATGAACTTTGTTGGCTATTCAGAGTTATGAATACCATCTGGAAGGACGAACAGATTCCAGAAGATTGGAAAAAGGGCATTACAGTTCCTCCTCTTCAAAACAGGAAACAGTCATAAATGTGGTAACTGTTAGGATGATTATGAAGAAATACTGGGAGAAAGGAAGAGATATCATCTTGGTTTTCTTGGACATAGAAAAGGCTCTTGGCAGCTTACCTAGGGACAAGACCTGGGAATGTCTAACAAGAAGAAAAGTGTCAGAATATCTTATCACAAAAGTGAAAATACTCTATAATCATTTTTAGACCTGTGTCCAAATAGGGAGTGGATATTCAGATTGGTTTGTCACAACAAAGGCAGTGCTTTGTCAGCATTTGTAATGGATGAAATCATGAAACAGCAGAATTCCAGAATTTATTTTTAGGCACTTGCTTTCGCAGAGGGTTTAGTGATACAAGGTTGCACAGAAGATAAAATACAACATAAACTGAACACCTGGAACTACCACTTCAAGGAGTTTGGCCTTAAAATCAGTCCTACAGAAAGAAGAGCAATGAAAATGAGCAGGCAAAGAGGACATATGAACATTATGCTGGATGGAAAGAAATTAGAAGTTTATCATTTACATACAACATCCTGGCAGTATTGTAACTCAAAACTACTGAAGCTCAGCTGAAATCACCAACAGAGTTCAGAAAGGAGCTCATTTTTGCCACTAAGTAAAGGACCTCTAGCCATGTTTTACAAGGCTTGAGAGGAGAGGAGAGGAGAGGAGAGGAGAGGAGAGGAGAGGAGAGGAGAGGAGAGGAGAGGAGAGGACCAAATTATAAATGCGCTGTGTTTCTCTTTCTTGTCCATTCTGTTCCTCCTTCTAACTGATGAAGACTGACAGACAACACTGGGATATCACTATCTTCATGGTACTTGCCATTTTCAGGAATATGTAGGTATGGTCTCCTCATGCTGAGGCAGAATACCAGGCAAGAGACTGATAGATCAGATGGAATTCACAAAGTGTTGAACATTTTCAATTCTTCCCAGTTTTGAATATCACTCATATTATGGAATGTCCATTCATTTTATTTCCTATAATTTCTTATTACTTACCAGGTGCAGTGCGAGTATAATGCTCCTCATATTCTGATATCTGTATTCTTGTTCCAAACGGGACAGCAGGAATTGAACCATGGATTTCTGCTTCCAGTTTTAGTTGATCAAAGACATCCAGGCCCAAGTAGTTCTGTTTAAGGGTAACTTTATGACCTGTTTGAGGGAATGTTATTTCTGCTGTATGCTGGAAAACACCACCTGGAAACATTTACATTATTAAAGGCTGAGGAAAAAAGTAATATTTCCTTCAAAATTAAAATAGATACTAATATTGAGGTAATTATGGAATGAAAATAAGCATGGAGAAAAACAAGACAAATGTGTTGACTGAAGAAGAAAGAGATTGGAAAGATGCAGTAAAAGTTTGTTGGGTGGAGGGGGGGGGGGCTGATTAGGGTTGTAATACAAGTGGTTTTACTCAGACATATCCTGTTTTTCAGGGTTAACATTCCTGTCAAGGCAGATTTAAAAAAACTGGCCAAATACCCACTTTCCCATATACTATTTGTTATTTATATAATTTGACTAATAAATGTTTTAAAAATAAATGGTGTTAAATTTTATCATAATTGACTATAAATTCAGTGCTTTTGTGAAAGGATATGTGGGTGTAATGGAGAAGGAAAACAATCAGTTGAGCTGAAAAGTGACAAATGAGGAGATGCTAAAATGTTACACTAGAGATGTCAAGAAATAGGAAGAAAACCTGGTTGAGAAGAGAGTACCTGCTTGTGGATGCCATGTAGGGGATGGTGAAAGGGAAAAGAAAAGAGGTCTTAAAATATACTATAAAAGTGGAAGGAAGAGACGTGCTGATGAGGAGATATGTGGAAAGTCAATGTTGTGTGAAAACCTGCCTGTAGGAAGAACACCATCATAGGACTTCATACTGAAGGCATTTATGTGATGGTTCTGATAACAATGTTGATAATATATTTATGCTGCAAGCTCACAAAACATGTGTTATGTAATTGATTCAAACCTGTGAGCTGGTACCCATTCATTGCATTTTTGATTGGGCGAGCAAACAGCCAGCCAATAACACCTCCCAAGATGTTTAATATCTGCATGTCAAAGCCAATGGTCTCGGGCACACGAGACACAGCAGTGTAGGTGCGGCCATCAGGGGTCACCACGTAGGACTGTACGTCTACTTGTGAGAGGTCCACCTCATTGATGTTGCCAGTCATCTTGCCATTCACTCGCAGTGGTATTCCTGTGGAAAATGACAGACAAAATCAGGAATCAATGTAATACGCAAGAAAATGGTCATTACAAGTTCAGTGCTCCCATAGGTGCTACTTTGTAAAGGACCTTAGATAGGTCTAGGGAACATTTTATATGTACATGGGGCTCAAACGTTTTTTCACTAGACCTTCCATATTTCTGTTCAGAACTGTGGTAAATAAATAATACTAACTCTATGGTCATCAGCCATGTGCATGGGAGAATGTAAAATATGTAAAGTACATGTGCTATTGTAGACATATGGACCCTCAAGTCCAATACAATTAATTGACTCCAGGATTTTGAAATGTATCTTTATAGTAGAATGTTACAAACATCCTGGATTCATAAGGTTACAAATAGTGAAGGCCTGCTAAGAGCTAGTACACAAGGACAACTTCTAAGGATCATGAGATACAGTAAAATCTGTTGTTTGGGTCACTTACTGAGAGGTGAAAAATATCAGCTGCAGCATAATATCCTTCAAGGTTATCAATATGGTTATCAAGGTTGATATTTTATGTTTCACTTACAAGCAACAATGTCTAACATTATACAAAGTCCACTTAGACACTGTAAACATTTTGTTATTTTTTAATTTTTTGCTAAGAAGAAAGCCATTTCTTTCAGTGTTGATGCAGTTAATAGAACTTACAAGCTTTCCAGTCTGTTGAAACATGAAATGTTACACTTAGAACACTGTAACATACCTGTAAAAAATGGACATTTAAAAGTGGAATAATAATTATCTATCTCTTACAGGAATGTTTTTGTGTTCCAAGTGTTGCATTTTATATTTAGAAAGACTTAAAAGCTTATAAATTCCTTTAAAAACACATCAACAACAGCTGATTCAGGATATATGTCTGCCGTAGTCGTTATAGACCACACCCAAGGTCATATGATGAAGTTACTTCAGTAATGTCTAAGGCACCAATACTGTATAAAAGGCATTCTGTATGGTAAAGCCACAAGATCTGGTTCAAGTGTCCTCAAGCTTGGCCTAATTACAAACCAAATAATCGCATAATTTTTCGAGACAACTTCTTCCACCACACAGCAGGAGAGTTTCTTCTTTTGATTGATTCTCTTCAGACAAACCATGATAGAACCAATATAGGTGGTAGTCACCACTGGGCCCTGGCTGAGTCTAGCATTCTTCCACTTACTTGCACCGGGCTTCTCAATTTCATCTTTCCTATCCAATCTCCCTTGGCTAACTCTTGTTCTGTTTCACCTTTGACGATATTAGATTTGCGAGATTTAGGGAGTTTTTCATTTTCATGCCCTTCATTCTTCTAAGGGTTGGACCTCTTTCTTTTTCTCGTGTGATTATTGTTAATAGAGGATAAACCTAAGAATTTCATTTTTGTCCGTATTGAACTGAGAATGGAAGATAGGAAAACTTAAAATGGTCCACCTTTTCAATACAAAAATGTTATAGTTTATTTATAACATGTATTTGCACTTGGAACTAGTTTCGACGCTGTTTGGCCTCATCATCAGCCAAAATGTGGGAAATAGGCCAGCATGTAGGCATTTATATTACACAAGGCATTACATTAAACAATACACATCTTACAAGGAGATAAAAACAGGGACGAATATAGAAACAAATGAATCGTTGAGAAAGCAAAAGTTATACATATTAAAATAACCTTAACCACACATCTTGCAGTGCGAAAGTATTCTTCTTGAATGATTCCTGAATATAAAACACGCGCGCACACATTTCTGAAGAGCCAGCAGGCAGGACAAAGTAAAGTGAAACCTTATATTTCACTTACAAGCAACAATGTCTGACATTATACAAAGTCCACTTAGACACTGTAAACATTTTGTTATTTTTTAATTTTTTGCTAAGAAGAAAGCCATTTCTTTCAGTGTTGATGCAGTTAACAAACAATAGGCACCCCTCTTCGTTCACATATAGTATCTATAGAAAGCCCACTCAAACGGCCACTACTATAAGAAATGACTCACTACACCCCCAAACACACAAAGCGGCTACATATAATAGCTTAGTAGACCGAGCATTCAAAATTCCGATGTCAAGAAAAAACTTAAATAAAGAATTGAACACCATTCGCTCTATAGCAAAATTCAATGGATATAATGAATCCTTTATTGAAAGAATAATCAATAAATTCAGACACCGCCCAATAACCACCCTAATAAAAGACAATACTAGCACTGCCACGTTTTCCACATTTACCTTCAATAAAGAAATTTACAACGTCACTAACGTTCTTAAAAAACACAACGTTAAAATAGCCTTTCGTACTAACAATAGAAGCACAGAGATCCTACACAACTCTTCATCAATAAATAAAAGTAGTCCTTTTTCTAAATCAGGTGTATATAGGTTTTCTTGCCAAGACTGCAAAAGTTCTTACCTAGGGCAAACAGGACGCAGCTTTAAAATCAGATATGCAGAACATGTCAATGCCATAAAACACAACTATTTTTCTGCGGTCGGCCTACATATAAAAGAATTTAAGCACAACTTTACTGAAATAAATCAAGATCTTGAGGTATTAGATATTCTAAACAAAGGTTCTTTCCTAGACGTCACTGAAAACCTCTATATTCATTTAGACCAATATTTCAATCCCAACCTAAACTTAAATGATATCTCAGAGAAACCAAAGATCCTATTCGACTTTCTCATTGAATTTTTCAAAAACATGAATATCCCGAAAAACAGATCTGTTTTTCAGATTATGCATAATACTTTGTCACGCCACACACTTTCACCACATCACCCTCCATACTTCCCCTCCTTCCACTCCTCCTCCCCTACCGCTCCTCCCCTCTCCCCTCCTAATCCAACAATGGCCGCTCCCCAGACCTAAACTATCCAACACGCTCTGTTCCTCTTCATCTCACGCCATAGCTTTACCGCCTCATGTCCCGCAATAAACATCATAGAAACCTGCCCCCACCCTACACGTAACGCTGCAACAATACACCACAAATACTGGCACAGTCAACCTCCAAACTCTCAAAAACATTTTCCTTAATACCAATTTTATATTCTTGTCGAGCTGAATACCGGACCTGTGAAGATTACAAGATTATTTTGTGCATCTACAGAATGGTGTGTTAATGAAGCTATGTAATATAGAGAGAGACTTTCAAAGGTGGTTAAATGAAGAAGTTATATCATGTTCAAGATCAGGCTTTCACATCTCTGCACAGTATTTAAAATACAATTTACCGTTGGTCTTTTTATAGCTATTGTTGAGAGTTAAGGAGAATTTCCTGTTGTGTATGTTTATCAGGAACTCAAGGGAGACTTCATTAGTTAGTCGGAACATAGAAAGAATGATGAACTCTTCTCAGAAGAACTCTTAACGTTTCACCTTACATTTTCCTGCCTGCTGGCTCTTTAGAAATGTGTGCGCATGTGTTTTGTATTCAGGAATCATTCAAGGCAAATATTTTCGCACTGCAAGTTGTGTGGTTAAGCTTATTTTTAATATGTATAACTTTTGCTTTATCAACGATGCATTTGTTTCTACATTCGTCCCTGTTTTTATCTCCTCGTAAGATGTGTATTGTTTAATGTAACACCTTGTGTAAAAAATTGGGTTAAATGAAGGAGTTATATCATGTTCAAGATCATGCTTTCACGTCTCTGCACAATATTTAAAATGAAATTTACCGTTGGTCTTTATAGCTATTGTTGAGAGTGAAGGAGAATTTCCTGTTGTGTATGTTTATCAGGAACTCAAGGGAGACTTCATTAGTTAGTCGGAACATAGAAAAAAATGATGAACTCTTCTCAGAAGAACTCTTAAGGTTTCACTTTACTTTTTCCTGCCTGCTGGCTCTTCAGAAATGTGTGCGCGCGTGTTTTGTATTCAGGAATCATTCAAGATGAATATTTTCGCACTACAAGATGTGTGGTTAAGGTTATTTTTAATATGTATAACTTTTCCTGTTTTTATCTCCTTGTAAGATGTGTATTGTTTAATTTCCTGTTGTGTATGTTTATCAGGAACTCAAGGGAGACTTCATTAGTTAGTCGGAACATAGAAAGAATGATGAACTCTTCTCAGAAGAACTCTTAAGGTTTCACCTTACTTTTTCCTGCCTGCTGGCTCTTTAGAAGTGTGTGCGCGTGCGTTTTGTATTCAGGAATCATTCAAGGCAAATATTTTCGCACTGCAAGTTGTGTGGTTAAGCTTATTTTTAATATGTATAACTTTTGCTTTCTCAACGATGCATGTGTTTCTACATTCGTCCCTGTTTTTATCTCCTCGTAAGATGTGTATTATTTAATGTAACACCTTGTGTAAAAAATTGGGTTAAATGAAGGAGTTATATCATGTTCAAGATCATGCTTTCACGTCTCTGCACAATATTTAAAATGAAATTTACCGTTGGTCTTTATAGCTATTGTTGAGAGTGAAGGAGAATTTCCTGTTGTGTATGTTTATCAGGAACTCAAGGGAGACTTCATTAGTTAGTCGGAACATAGAAAAAATGATGAACTCTTCTCAGAAGAACTCTTAAGGTTTCACTTTACTTTGTCCTGCCTGCTGGCTCTTCAGAAATGTGTGCGCGTGTGTTTTGTATTCAGGAATCATTCAAGACGAATATTTTCGCACTACAAGATGTGTGGTTAAGGTTATTTTTAATATGTATAACTTTTCCTGTTTTTATCTCCTTGTAAGATGTGTATTGTTTAATTTCCTGTTGTGTATGTTTATCAGGAACTCAAGGGAGACTTCATTAGTTAGTCGGAACATAGAAAGAATGATGAACTCTTCTCAGAAGAACTCTTAAGGTTTCACCTTACTTTTTCCTGCCTGCTGGCTCTTTAGAAGTGTGCGCGCATGCGTTTTGTATTCAGGAATCATTCAAGGCAAATATTTTCGCACTGCAAGTTGTGTGGTTAAGCTTATTTTTAATATGTATAACTTTTGCTTTCTCAACGATGCATGTGTTTCTACATTCGTCCCTGTTTTTATCTCCTCGTAAGATGTGTATTATTTAATGTAACACCTTGTGTAAAAAATTGGGTTAAATGAAGGAGTTATATCATGTTCAAGATCATGCTTTCACGTCTCTGCACAATATTTAAAATGAAATTTACCGTTGGTCTTTATAGCTATTGTTGAGAGTGAAGGAGAATTTCCTGTTGTGTATGTTTATCAGGAACTCAAGGGAGACTTCATTAGTTAGTCGGAACATAGAAAAAATGATGAACTCTTCTCAGAAGAACTCTTAAGGTTTCACTTTACTTTGTCCTGCCTGCTGGCTCTTCAGAAATGTGTGCGCGTGTGTTTTATATCCAGGAATCATTCAAGAAGAATACTTTCGCACTGCAAGATGTGTGGTTAAGGTTATTTTAATATGTATAACTTTTGCCTTCTCAACGATTCATTTGTTTCTATATTCGTCCCTGTTTTTATCTCCTTGTAAGATGTGTATTGTTTAATGTAACACCTTGTGTAATATAAATTCCTACATGCTGGCCTATTTCCCACATTTTGGCTGATGATGACGCCAAACAGCGTCGAAACTAGTTCCAAGTGCAAATACATGTTATAAATAAACTATAACATTTTTGTATTGAAAAGGTGGACCCTTTTAAGTTTTCCTATCTTCTAATAGAGGATAGTCATCCACTTGTACTTCCTCTTAAAATGATAATCACCACCACCACTGATGATGTTGCATAATGTATGCATATTTATAATCTACAATGTCAATCCCATCAACATAACTCACAACTCTGTGATTACAACTTGCACTAATTCCCTCATGAGAAGAATAGACTTCTATTACTAGTGTCTCATAGTATTGAGATATTTATAAGAACAATTCACACAATGAGTGGCCAAAAGTCACAGGAAGGGGTGTCCCATTAGAAAATGTGCCGTGTATGACCCCTAAGCATTGTGGCTAGCTGTGGCATAGCTGAGCAATCTGTCATGGACACCAGTGTCATGAAGATGGCAACATATCGTGAGTTAACAGACTTTGAACAGGGGATAATCATCAGCGCACAGCGCATGGATCATAGCATTGCGGAGATTACACGCGAATTTGGGTTTCTGAGGTCAACAGTTTCGAGTGTGGATCTTCAATATTGCAGGGAGAATGTTACCACCTGCGTAAACTGCAGCATGGGAAGACCACAGGTGTTTAAAGAAACGGACATCACGTCATCTCTGCAGAACCATACTGGGCGTTCAACAGGCTACTGCGAGTCAGATCACCGCCCAGCTGAATGTTGGGGGTCAGGAACCAATTTCTCATGTCCCTTTGCTGACACTTCGACACAGAGGTCAACGACATGCATGGGCCCGCGAACATCGGCAATGAACCATGAAACTGTGATGGTATGTGGTATGGTCCGATAAATCCTGGTTCCAATTCTATTTAGTTTTTTTTTTTTTTGCTACGGGCTTTACGTCGCACCGACACAGATAGGTCTTATGGCGACGATGGGATAGGAAAGGCCTAGGAGTTGGAAGGAAGCGGCCGTGGCCTTAATTAAGGTACAGCCCCAGCATTTGCCTGGTGTGAAAATGGGAAACCACGGAAAACCATCTTCAGGGCTGCCGATAGTGGGATTCGAACCTACTATCTCCCGGATGCAAGCTCACAGCCGCGCGCCTGTACGCGCACGGCCAACTCGCCCGGTTCTATTTAGCTGATGGGCGCGTGAGAGTGTGGCATATGCCCCATGAAGCTATGGAACCTGCGTGTCAACAAGGTTGTGTTCAGATGGGAGGTGGCTCAGTTCTGGTCTGGGCGGTGTTCTCATGGTCGCAATTAGGCCCCATTGTCCGGCTGCAGGGAGCGCCGACAGGTGCACGTCAAATCAAATCAAAATCTCTTTATTTGCAAATGAGGTGTCTACCTTGGTGGCAAATGGTACACTAAAATACATTATTGTCAAGCACTAAATATTAAATTAACAAGAGAAGAAAATTTTCCTATAATACAATATTATACAATTTACGCTAACAATGTTTTCTATTAAACACACAGCTCATCCTTAATGAATTTATATTGTTTTCAAAATTCTACTTATAATATCTCCTGTACTACTTACAAATATAGTCAACTGATATACAGTATGTGGAATTACTTCAAATGATACTATACAACTGGTATAAGATTAATATTTACATTGCATTTATTTATTTACTATTTTTTTTTTTACCCGTTCTGGATTCTAAGTAGCATAACGACCTGCTGCGTCTTAACCAGAGCCCCTTTTTCCACCACTTTTCAGAGTTCCTGAAGGGCCTTCACAGCTACCGTAGCGGTCCCAGGGCCCTCGAAGTCCCCACTGTACTTCACCCCTACCGGCAGTCCCCTACTTTGGCTGTCCAAACTCCTTAGACCAGGGGATGGAATTAATTTATTTTCACACATTTTTTTTATTTACAATAACCTGCACTGGTCGAATGCCCTCTAACACTTCATTTATTTTCTCTGTTGCTGTTTATTCTCTTCTTGAATATTTGTACAGATTTTGGAAAAGGATCAAACACTACCCCTGGTAAACTGTTCCACTCCCTCACACCCTTCCCAATGAATGAAAATTTACCCCAATCGCTTCTGCTAAAATTCCTTCTAATTTTATATTTGTGGTCAGTCCTGCCGATATAATTATTTTCCAACTGAAGCCTCTCACGGATATCTCCCCATGCTGCTTCTCCTGTATAGGCTCTATATAATCCTATAAGTCTAGTTTTCTCCCTTCTCTTACTTAAAGTTTCCCACCCAAGTTCCTTTAACATTTCTGATACACTACTCTTTCTCCTGAAATCCCCTGTTACAAATCTTGCTGCTTTCCTCTGCACGCTATCTATTTCTTTTATTAGGTATTCTTGGTGAGGATCCCAAACACTGTTTGCATATTCCAATAATGGACGAACCATACTCAAGTATCTTTTTTCTTTTAATTCTTTGTTGCATCCTTTAAGCAGCCTCATCATGATATGTAACGATCTGTATGCTTTCCCAACAATGTCATCAATATGACCCTTCCAGTGCAAATTACTTTCAAATCTCACACCTAAGTATTTGCACTTGCCATCTTTTGGGATAACTACCTCATCCAAAGTATATTCAAATTCAGTTTTAAAGCTCCTGTTTGTAAAAGTTGTAACAGTTGATTTGCCTCCATTAACCTTCATATTATTTTCTTCAACCCACTGTTGGATACTTTCAAGGTCCCTTTGTAATTCTGAGCAATCCTCAATGTTGTTTATTTCCCTATAAACAATTATGTCATCTGCATACAATCTTATTTTTGATGTTATATTGTTCCCTAAATCATTTGCGTATATTAAGAAAAGTAACGGACTGATTATACTACCCTGTGCAATTCCCTTCCAAACTTTCTCTTCCTGAGATACATTATTTCCTACTTTGACTTTCTGAACCCTTGAATTTAGAAATGTTTTTATCCAACGTGTAACCCTTACGTCCAATCCTATTCCCTCCAATTTCTTTAATAATATTCCATGTTCCACTCTATCAAAGGCTTTGGAAAGATCTATGGCTATGCAATCTAACTGACCTCCTGAATCCAACTGATCTGATATGTCCTGCTGAAATCCCACCAGTTGTGCCTCACAAGAAAATTTCTTTCTAAATCCATACTGGCTCCTCATGAACCAATTTTTATCATCACATATCCCTCTGATGTACTTCGATATTAAACTCTCCAGTATTTTACAAACTATACTGGTCAGGCTGATTGGTCTGTAGTTCTCTGGTTTCCTTTTATCACCCTTTCCTTTATAAATTGGTATTATTATAGATTCCTTCCATTCCTTTGGTATTACACTATTATTTATGACATAGTCAAAGAGAAATTTTAAATAAGGCACTATGTACCACCCCATTGTCTTTAATACCTCCCCAGTAATTTGATCACTTCCTGCTGCTTTTCCTTGCTGAAGCAGTTGGATTTCTCTGAAAATATCTTCGTTTGTGAATGAGAAGCTTCTTGTTTCCCTCTGTCTCTCTCCCTCTCTACCTTCTGTTTCGGTTTCCAACTCTTGACAATCATCTACTGAATCTCTAAATTCCCTACTAAATAGGTTTGCTTTCTCAGTATCTGTTAAATAGCGTTTACCCCCTTCTCCCACCATTGTAGATATTTGGATTCCTTTTCCTTTTTGATTCCTGATATATGAATACAGCTTTATCCATTTCCCTTTGTGGTCATTACCCTCTTGAAGTATGCCATTCATATAATTCTCTTTTGCTTCCTTTTTCACTCTATTCAGTTCCCTCATTAGCTGTTTTCTAGTTTCTCTACTCTCCCTACCCTCTTTGATTTTCCTGTTTACTATTCTACATTTTCTTTTTAATTTTCTTATTTCCCTTGTACAATAAACAGGGTCTGAGGTCATTTTACCCTTCTTAACAGGTACAAATCTCTTCTCTCCTTCCCAAATGATTCCTTTAAATTTAGCCCAAAGTGTATCCACGTTACTCCCTTCACTTATCCAACGTTCTATGGATATTCTTTCAGACCATCTGCATCCCTGAAAAAGATGCCATGTTTCAACAGGATAATGTGCCATGCCACCGCTCTATGGTGCTATTGATGCTGGTGTATGCTCCATGAACCCTGCACCAACTACACAAGACCAATTGTGGGCAGCAGTGCAAGATGCGTGGGTCCAGATCCCTCCAGATCGATTCCAACACCTTATAGAGTCGATGCCTTGCCACACTGCTGCCGTTTTGAGGGCTCGTGGAGGAGCAACTCCTTAATAATATCACTTTCAGTGTCTTCCCATGACTTTTGGCCACTCAGTGTATACCAGATAGATTATGTACAAAAATTTGTTAAAACTGAACATACATAACTTACCTTCCATAAGACAGCTGAGTCCATTTCCGTAGAACCCTGATTGGCAAGAGCAGCAGAATCCCTCCTCGTAGTCTGTACACTGGGCCTTGCTGTGACATGTTGTTGAGCCCCGAGCCTCACACGTACTCTCCAGAGAATCCTGTCCTGCATGGGAGGCAGCTGGTTCAACTCTAGGCTTTAAGATTTTAGTAACCCTTTCAGTAATTTTAATACAAAGTTCTCCATAATGGTTTCAAAGTTACTGTGTAAGTTCCCTCTAAATATTTATTTATTAAATATACTCCTAATTTTTTTTGTTATTCCTCTGAATAATTTTGTGAAATAATAATTTGAGATATATCTAAGGGAATGCAGACAAGATCTTAAGGTCACAAACATTAAATGACTCCAAAGTTTTCTTTATAAATGTATTTATTCAGTCAAGATCATCAGTTATTTTATTATTACTCAATCAGTAAAAGAAATTAACTTGTGTTATACAAGAATGCAATTTTAAGAAGTACCATATTCATGCCACACACTTATACAGTGTTTAAAGAATGTGCCTGGAACTGCATAGTATACTTCAAAGTGGAAAACAGATCTCACACTACAGAAAATGTATTCATGTGGAGAAATAAACCATGCACACGGTTTTACCTCAATGTTCAGCAACATTTATAACATTCGACTGAGCTTACCTGAGGTCACTGAAGGTACAGATTATGAGACCAAGTTGGAAGAGTACATATACCATTGATGGGAGTGTTCCATGCACAGTATGTAGAAATTTCAATGAAGAAATAATCAGATGTGGTTTGGTTGATCATGATGTGAATGAGAATCAGAAGATTAATTTTAGGAGATTTTGTGATAACGACCAAGAGGATTTGTTGCACTGACTATGTGTCACCTCGTAATCGGTCTGCTTCCGTAGCATAACGGTTAGTGTTATTAGCTGCCGTCCTCGGGGGCTCGGGTTTGATTCCCGGTACTGCCAGAAATTTAAGAATGGCAGGAGGGCTGGTATGTGGTTCAAATGGTACATGCAGCTCACCTCCAATGGGGATGTGCCTGAAAAGAGCTGCACCACCTCGCTATGAGGACACGAGTTTGTCCGACTCGTTGACTGAATGGTCAGTGTACTGGCCTTCGGTTCAGAGGGTCCCGGGTTCGATTCCCGGCCGGGTCGGGGATTTTAACCTTCATTGGTTATTTCCAGTAGCTCGGGGGCTGGGTGTTTGTGCTGTCCCCAACATCCCTGCAACTCACACACCGCACATAACATTATCCTCCACCACAATAACATGCAGTTACCTACACATGGCAGATGCCGCCCACCCTCATCGGAGGGTCTGCCTTACAAGCCGGCTAGAAACAGCCACATGAAGTTATTATTACTACCTCATAATCTGCAGGCCTTCAGGCTGAGCAGCGGTCGCTTGGTAGGCAAAGGACTGTTAGGGCTGTAGTGCCATGTGGATTTTGTTTAATGAATAGTGTCCACAGTGTCTGTTTTATATCTTGATCAATTGTGAAAGTTTTATGACTGATGAAGGCTCAAGGAGCCAAAACATGAACCCATTGTATAAAATAATCTAAGACATTATTATTAAATTATAGATGTATTGAATAGGTGGACACATAGATTCTTTTTCTTTTGATCATTATAGTCAATACAGTACCTGAGAAATTAATTTCATCAGTTGTAAAATTATAGCACAGTATATGGAACATACTAAATGAGCTATCAGAATAACTGAGATAGAAGAAGATATTCAGAGAATGAAGAATAATTGATATCGTTTGAGCTTACCTTCAATTTCTAGATCTGGAGGCATGACATTACCAGTTTCACTCATCTGCCCAATATGGAATATCCACATCCCTGGAACTCCTGTGTTAGACCACCTGTTCAAAAATTAGTATCCTCTTATTCAGAAACACTGGTGAACATTAAATGTGCAACTCTTTGAAACACAAGTACAATCAAAGTCATATTCATTACATAAGGGGCATTCCAAAAGTTAGTTTACAAGATGTTTATGATTTGTAAATCTATGTCTGTGAGTTTTCTAATGCCCAGACACTTGGAAAAGAGTCCATTTACTGTGATCATCCTCATTTATTTGCGCATGCCATCTCCTTGCTTCAGAGGCAAAGATCATTACACAGGTATATGTGTTTCTGTACTCATTGTGATGACTGCCTGTTGTGTGGTGTGTAGTTTGTGATGATCATGAGATAAGAAGAGAGTGAAACCTGGTGGCAGTGCATAGCCTACTCTGTCAAATAACACCAAGGTTTAACAGTGTCATATGGTCCCACTCCATATGAACACTGACAAGTTTGGAATTGAACCCAGGCTTTTGACACACAATCTAGTGAGTAGGAATTATATGCCACCACATCTGGACTGTAAAGACTTGATGCCTTACTGGTCATGGCCACCAGGTGGACTTCATCTGTACATGAGATGCTAGACAGTCATGAGTTATTAATTTCATTATAGGTCCATATTGATGGTATAACAGTCACAATTATAGATTGAGATTTCTCACCTAATCAAGAATTGATATCTTAAAATGTAAGTATTCACATTAAAAATACATTAATACAGTACTGATTTCAATCTCCTAGAGATCATCTTAATCTGAAAAACATTAACATTAACAAGAACATTAAAAAGATAAAACAACAAATATATCAATGTAATACATTACTTATTCTAAGACAATGTACAGTTTTTTATATTAAAGATAAAATGTGCGTGATGACATATTAAAAAGAGTAATATTTCATGTGAGCTACCACAGAATATAGAAACAGAGCATATGTTTGAAGGAGGTGTATTCAAACTTAGCAGACTGCGTGCCAAGACCACGATTTCTACTGCCTGGATTATGGAACTCTAGTATGCAGATGACAATGTTGTTCTGGCCAGCTCAGAAGAAGATCTACAGACCATCCTAAATACTTTCACAAAAGCATACAAGAGCAATGGTCTAAGTCTCAACATCCAAAAGACACAGATCCTACATCGGTCTGCACCCAAAGCCAATGCTACTGCTCCTACCATTACAGTCCATAACAAGATCTTGCAGAACATCCAAAACTTTGCTTACCTTGGTAGTCATCTCTTATCAAATGCTAATATAGATGCTGAAATTCAATATTGTCTGAATTGTGCTACTACACCATTCGGTCGTCTATGGCAAAGGATCTTTGATAACTGTAACATCAGTACTCAGACAAAACTTCATGTATACTAGGCTATTGTAATACCAACACTCCTTTACGGGTGCAAAACTTTGACCACTTACAGGAGGCACATAAAGTGCCTGGAGAAAAATATCATCAGCGCTGTCTGAGGAGGATCCTTAGGGTTAAATGGCAAGATCACCGAACTAACGTCAGTATCTTGGAAGAAGACTGTACCATCAGCATTGAGGCTATGATCATGAAAAATTGACTTCATTGGACAGGTCGTGTCATTCATATGCCTGATTTTTGCCTCCTGAAGCAAATTATGTATTCAACTGAAGGTTGGCTGCTGACACCACGGTGGACAACCAAAAGGATTCAGGGAGGTATTAAAGTCAGACATGAAGAAATGCCACATCAACACCACTAACTGGGAAACAAAAGCAGCTAACCACCTGATGTGAAGTCATCTTATCCACCAAGGTTCTAAGAACTTCAAACAATAACGCTGGAAATTTGAAACTGAGAATAGAATTGCTCGGGAAGAGTGGGCATTCCTCAGGATGAATAACCCTCAACAACTGGATCTCAATGCTGGCAATGTTTGCCATCACCATGGAAGAATTTGTGGCTCGAGCGCTGGTCTTCACAGTCACCTAAGAACTCGCAGAATCACCATTAACATCTGAGGTAGACAATCATACTCGTCAGCAAGTGATAGCCTATCATCATCATCATTCTGATACTTTAATTTTTTTTAAATAATAGATCTTCTTTCACTTTGAGATGGGTCAGTTGTAAATGGGTAATCCAATTTCTTTGTAGTGTGAATAAAATTGGTTAAAACATGTCCATTTAAAAACCAATGCTTCTCAGTTTGGAGCTGAGTCTAGTGCCTTATTGGTATATTAATTCTTGCCAGTTGTTATTATGTGGTTGAAATGGGTGAGAACATCCTTTGCTGTTATTTATTTATTTATCGTATGATGAATCTATGTACACACATGCATATAGTTTAGGATAAATGTGCGTAGTCACAAGTCCGTATAATACTATAACTCTAGGTCTAGCATTTTGACCCAATCAACTGCTTCATCCGATGTGCAGTGAATGTCCATCAGCGTTCCTTTGAAAGCTCAAATTGGGCAGTCAGCAACAATGTGGTGGATTGACTGAGAAGAGACACCACAATCACAATCTGCAGAGCTAGTCCAACCCCATTTGCACAACAGATAACCACATCTGCCTTGTCCAGTTCTTATTCGATTGATGATTCTCCACTGTCGTCTTGGAAGATCAAATCCTTGTACTCGTTTGGAAGGATTCTCAACTAGATGTTATAATTATGAACTGTTGGTGGTGAACCACATAACAGATTGGGATGTTCTCCCAGTGTCGGGCTGGCTGTTTGTGCTCTTGTTGGAAGCGTGCATGTGCGGACGTGGAAGAAGACCTATTATTTAAATTAAAAATATAAGAACAGTATAGGTAAGGAGAACTATTGACATGAATTTTACTATTTTTAATGTGTCATCACACACATTTGATCATTATTATAAAAAATTGTACAATGTCTTAGAATAAGTACTGTATTAAACTAAAGTATTTGTTGTTTTATCTTTTTAATGTTCTTGTTAATGTTCTTCAGCTGAAGATGATCTCTAAGAGATTGAAACCAGTACTGTACTAATGTATTTCTAATGTGAATACATAATGTTGATTAGGTCAGAAATCTCAGTCTATGATCCTGACTATTATTGCAACAGTGGCAAAACTTTGTTTATGTTTCCATACCGATTGATAACTTGGTGACCAAAGCCAGTCGACTGGAGAAGTGATCCTAGCAAGAAGTTCATGCTGTTATTTGGTTTCTCAGCATGAAGAATGTGGTTCTAGCTGCAGAAGTTTAACTGTTGATGGAAGTCTATGGACAAAGTTTTGTGAGTTACCAGAGTGTGGAAAAATGGTGCTCCAAATTTCGGTCAGAGATTTTGGATCATCTGCCATATAGTCATGATCTAGCACCAAGCGATTTTCATCTCTTTCTGGCTATGAAAGTACAATTAGCACATGTGTTCTTGAGCCCTCGGCTCCCTAGTGCCATATAGGCAGAACTCGGTAAATTTCCTAATTGGAACTGACAACTTCAACTGTGATAGTCACTACAGCAGTAGAAGCAGCACAGAATATTGTCTGAGTTTGTAGGTAGATTACTGCAAGCAAAGATATAGGTCTATTACATTTTCATTAATTTATTCTCGACTCTCCATTATCACAGTAGCTATTAAAGAACTGAATTAGTGCTGAGTAAGATAACCGATTTAAAAGACTTAACTACTCTGAGCAACAACCCCATTAAATTAAAATTCAATAATATTGTTAGGTGACCAAATGTCCCAGCAGCTTTCTTTTTACAAATTTTACATGTTTGACGGTTCATAGAAAAGCATAAAATGGCAGAGGTTTTGCTAGGCCCATCACAGGAGAAACGCTGTATTAGTTACCATTGATGCTTTCATGGCCCATACTTATAGACATGACATATAGGCTTTTTGGGCTTATGCCGTTATTGACATGGCATAAGCCCAAAAATCCTATATCATGTCTGTACTGTATCAGTTAATAGTTGCCAACAACCTCTACAGAAAATTTATGCTGTTATATATATATATATATATATATATATATATCGTATGGTTGTACAAATACACAAATAATCAAATGGAAATATCAAAATTTGACAACCATTCCAGAGCACAGGGCGTCACTTGGTGTAGAGTCTTCACACCACTGTCAAATGCACGAAGTGGGCACTCCTGAACAATGTGTTGAATGGTTTGGCCCTCCACTCCACAGTCACAGGCAGTAGATGTACAGAAAGCCCATTTCTGTAAGGTGTGAGCACACCTCCCTTGACCCATTCTAATGCGGTTCAGCTTTGACCAGGTTTAGCGTGGTAGTTGGAATCCCTCTACCTTCTTTGTAGGATCTTCAACCAGATGAGCATTGTTGAGTGGATGTTCGTTCCAATGTTGTTGCCACTTGGAGGTCATGTCAAAAGAATTGATACCTTCTGAATCAACCCAGGGTGGCTTGCGTGATTTCAAACGTGTTGTTGGTGGATCTTGCAGGGCATCATACAACGGAGAGTTCTTATGAGAGGTGATCTTCTTGAGCAAGCTTACCTTAGCTGCTTTCCTCCTCAGACCTTGCAGAGCACTCTTGAGCCAAGTTTCTTAGATAACTTGATGCACTGTTATTTGAATGCCAAGGACCGATCCAGAGTGATTCCAAGATATATTGGATTGTAGTTATGAGGTACTTTGATTCCATCAAAAGTCACATGTAGCTTCCTTTGGGCTTCTTTATTATTTAGATGGAATGCAGTAACCTCAGTCTTGTTTGGGATTGGTTGAAGTTTCCAATTGTGGAAGTACTCACTCAGTTTCACCAGATCACTAGTTAGAACATTCTCACAGTTCATGAAATCTTTACTTTGGATAATCAATGCTAGGTTGTCTGCATGCTGGATTTTCATGGAATCTTTGTGAGGCATATCATGGATATATAAGCTAAATAAAATGGGGGCCAGAACTGATCCCTGAGTTAGGCCAATGTTTAGAATCCTCCACCTGCTAGCTTGCCCATTCAGGAACACCTTAAAGTGCCTGTCAGACAGCATTTTGTTCATTAAAAGTGCCAACTTTTGACATGGGATGATTTCAATAAAATTGGACATGAAGCCCTCCCTCCATACAGTGTCATAAGCTGCTGTAAGATCCACAAAAACTGCAGCTGATTTTAGACCTCATTGAAATCCAGCTTCTATTACAGTTGTCAATGTTAAGAACTGGTCACAGCAACTCCAATGTTTCCTAAAGCCACCTTGTTTGATCGGGGTGATTTGATCAATGGCCTCTTGAAATGCGATTTAGAATAAGCCTTTCTAGTAGCTTATAGGTCATGCTGAGTAGTGCTGTTGTCATAATAGCAACTGCACAGTGTCACACAGTCATTCGCCTTCCTCCATATAATTGTGATTTGAATGCCATGGAACTGGTTTGGGAAAAAATAAAGAGATTTTTAGATAACACATCACGGGAGATTTGACAGCTGCAAATGTATGAAAGCACACTGTCTATGTAATCTCTTCTGTCATTGGCATGGATAAGGAGGGGTACTGAAAACACATCTAATAACTTGAAGACCGAGCTCGATAGCTGCAGTCGCTTAAGTGCGGCCAGTATCCAGTATTCGGGAGATAGTAGGTTCGAACCCCACTGTCGGCAGCCCTGAAAATGGTTTTCCGTGGTTTCCCATTTTCACACCAGGCAAATGCTGGGGCTGTACCTTAATTAAGGCCATGGCCGCTTCCTTCCCACTCCTAGCCATTTCCTGTCCCATCGTCGCAATAAGACCTATCTGTGTCGGTGTGACGTAAAGCAACTAACAAAAAAAAAAAAACTTGAAGACAATTATTGGAGGTGCTATGGTGTTAAAAATTAAATAATTGAAAAGGAGGTTCAACCTATTCAATACTTAAAAGAAGGATATGCAGTAATCACATTCCTATTTAAATGGGACCGGTTTCGACCTTAGTCCAGGTCATCATCAGCCGTAAAAAGAAGTACAATGTTTATGAATATTGGAGGTCAGTTTCACACTTTGATAGGCACAAAGACACGACACCACATTCTGTCATGCACAAAGTCACAACACTATCAACTAATATACTAAGATCAAAAATAACTAGAAGTCGCAGACGAATAAATTTGTAGTAGAAAGCCGCCAGCTCCTGGTGATCAGCGCGGCACATTCAAGGTCATGCGCTGCGGTCGAACGCCAAAGTAGAGTGGAGAATGTTTTGAAGGTCTAGAATTTGTCACGGTTGCGGGAAGTTAAGTACGTATATAAAAATATACGACGCAAATCAGTATAATTGAGTGAGTACTTGTACTCCTGCTAAGTTCTTGGAAAACAGTTGACTTGAAAAAACAATTGTAGAGAGAAGAAAAAATGTAGTAAAAAGCGCAATATCGGAAAACAAATGAAAACTTATATGCACAGTGCGCTATTTTTTAAATGAAAAATTTTTAGGTTATGATTGAAGTAGTCGAAGTTGGCGCAAGACAAGAGTTAAAATTTGAAAGAGGAGAACTGAAATGAAGGTCGTGGTTTTTTTTTTTTTTTTTTTTTTTTTTTTAGAAGGAAGAATAAATTAAACGAGGAAGAGTGATAGTGAAATAAGAGAAAGAATAAAAGAAATTGAAGTTAGATGATAATCAGGAAGGATAAGATAGGGAAATGAAGGAGGGGTAGTTTAGGGTGGGTTAGGAGGGTGGGTTATTGGAGGTAGAAAATGTGGGTGGGAACTATGTAAGGCATGGAAAATAGAATTGGGGTTTTGGAATTTGGAATTTTTGAGAAGAAGAATTAGGAAGTAAAAAAGGATATTGGTTTTTTTCAGAAATGTCGTTTAAATTGAAATTAGGGTTGAAGTACTGGTCAAGGTGGATAAAGCAATTTTCAGTAATGTTTAAGAGGGGGCCTTTGTTAATGATTTTAAGTATATTTAAGGCATTGTCAATACTGGTGAAACTATGCTTGGAGTCTTGTATGTGCTGTCCTATGGCAGAGAATCTGTTGTATTTAATGGCGTTGACATGTTCAGAGTACCTGATATTGAAGTTGCGGCCAGTTTGTCCGACGTAGGAGGAATTGCAGTTGTTGCATTTAAATCTGTATACACCAGATTTAGAAAAAGCATTAGACTTATTTAGAGATTTAGAGTTGTGTAAGATATCAAGACTTCTATTGTTAGTTCTAAAAGAAATTTTCATATTATGTTTTTTAAAAATATTAGTTATTTTATAAGCATCCTGAGTGAAAGTGAGGGTGGAAAAAGCAGTTGGTTTAATTGTGTCTTTAGATAAAGTGGTTTTTGGACGCAATTAAACCAACTGCTTTTTCCACCTTCACTTTCACTCAGGATGCTTATAAAATAACTAATATTTTTAAAAAACATAATATGAAAATTTCTTTTAGAACTAACAATAGAAGTCTTGATATCTTATACAACTCTAAATCTCTAAATAAGTCTAATGCTTTTTCTAAATCTGGTGTATACAGATTTAAATGCAACAACTGCAATTCCTCCTACGTCGGACAAACTGGCCGCAACTTCAATATCAGGTACTCTGAACATGTCAACGCTATTAAATACAACAGATTCTCTGCCATAGGACAGCACATACAAGACTCCAAGCATAGTTTCACCAGTATTGACAATGACTTAAATATACTTAAAATCATTAACAAAGGCCCCCCTCTTAAACATTACTGAAAATTGCTTTATCCACCTTGACCAGTACTTCAACCCTAATTTCAATTTAAACGACATTTCTGAAAAAACCCAATATCCTTTTTGACTTCCTAATTCTTCTTCTCAAAAATTCCAAATTCCAAAACCCCAATTCTATTTTCCATGCCTTACATAGTTCCCACCCACATTTTCTACCTCCAATAACCCACCCTCCTAACCCACCCTAAACTACCCCTCCTTCATTTCCCTATCTTATCCTTCCTGATTATCATCTAACTTCAATTTCTTTTATTCTTTCTCTTATTTCACTATCACTCTTCCTCGTTTAATTTATTCTTCCTTCTAAAAAAAAAAAAAAAAAAAAAAAAAGCCACGACTTTCATTTCAGTTCTCCTCTTTCAAATTTTAACTCTTGTCTTGCGCCAACTTCGACTACTTCAATCATAACCTAAAAATTTTTCATTTAAAAAATGCATATAAGTTTTCATTTGTTTTCCGATATTGCGCTTTTTACTACATTTTTTCTTCTCTCTACAATTGTGTTTTCAAGTCAACTGTTTTCCAAGAACTTAGCAGGAGTACAAGTACTCACTCAATTATACTGATTTGCGTCGTATATTTTTATATACGTACTTAACTTCCCGCAACTGTGACAAATTCTAGACCTTCAAAACATTCTCCACTCTACTTTGGCGTTCGACCGCAGCGCATGACCTTGAATGTGCCGCGCTGATCACCAGGAGCTGGCGGCTTTCTACTACAAATTTATTCGTCTGCGACTTCTAGTTATTTTTGATCTTAGTATATTAGTTGATAGTGTTGTGACTTTGTGCATGACAGAATGTGGTGTCGTGTCTTTGTGCCTATCAAAGTGTGAAACTGACCTCCAATATTCATAAACATTGTACTTCTTTTTACGGCTGATGATGACCTGGACTAAGGTCGAAACTGGTCCCATTTAAATAGGAATGTGATTACTGCATTTCCTTCTTTTAAGTATTGAATAGGTTGAACCTCCTTTTCAATTATTTAATTTTTAACATCAATAATTTCAATACGGAACAATGAAGTTTTTATCTTTAGGTGCTATGGTGTCATGGGAATTGCTATGGATGGAATAGTTATCAAAATGTCAGAAAGTAGGAGTGATGAGTATTCCTCTGTAACTTACAATCGGATAGTAGTGAATGATTTGCAAGTTAAAATGCTCCATACAAACTGCTATAATTAGTACGTATGTCACAAATGGGGGTTTATGAACATATATTCTGAATCCATAATCATCATCATCATCATCATCATCATCATCATCATCATCATCAGCATCATCATCATCTGCAGTTTCCAGCTGTTGGCCGGGTCTGCTTTGAATCCCTAATTTTGTACGTCAATATGACGAACATTGCTACTGTTGGTTCCATTGCCAGTTTGTTAGATGCACTGCAGGAAGAGAAGCAGAACTAGTGCAATCCACTGCTCCTGCAGCCCACAGCCCATGCTGTAAGAGCTCAAGAAAATGTGCACTGGTAGTACATTACTGCGGGAGCACAAATTTGAAAGTAATGATGTCAGAACAGTGGTGAAATGTTGGCTCATTGGTCAGGATTCATTTTATGAGAGTGACATTGATAAACTTGTTCCACTGTTAGACAAATGTCTCATTTATCATGAAGACTATGTGAAAAAATAATGAAACATAGCGAAGAACACAATGATAGTATGTTATATGCAAACTGTTCCATAAAATACATTGTTAACTTTCTTCTGGGATGTCTACCAAACATATTTATTATATTTTTCTGAATGAACACCTAATGAGGTCGCCACCACCCTATCATTTGCAGATATGAACAACACGGCATGTTGCTAATTGTTGTATTTTCATAAACCCATTAACCGTAAGTTGCATGAAAACTGAGATCTTGGGAAGATGAAAGCTGCAGGCAAAGAGGTACTGACAACATTGCACTATTAAAAGTTATTTTTAAATTCACCAGCCACAAAACATAAAATTTAAAAAAGAACAATCACTTCTTTTAAGTTTTTCTATCTGTTATACATGAGATACAGATTTATAAAAAATATTAGAACATACTTCAAAATGAAAACAGTTTATTAATAACAGAATGACAAATTTTGTTCCATATGAACATCCTCAGATCCTATCAAACTGCTTTTATAACATGTCTGCCTGGCAGTAGCGTTGCGTGCTCAAAATTTTTGGGTGTTCACACAGAGCTGACAGTAGATTAAAAAAATCCAATGTATAGGTCTAAGTTGCTCCTCAGTCAGTCAATATGTTAACAGGAGCTCAATTAGCCGTTGCCTACGTTATAATACAAGGCCTGGAAATAGAGCCCGTAAAACGCTATGGAAGTGGTTACACTGAAGTTCAATGGCGGGCCGCTAGGATCGCTATCTTGCCCCCTGTCTACCAGGCTCATGCCTTTAAACATGTTCATTAACTGAGTTGGTTGTGAATGTATTATGTATTTGTCTGATGTTAAGCATTCGCAGTTCCAGTCATGGTTTATTCACGAGAAATTAAAGGTAGTGGAATTTTGTTTCACAAGTTTCCTGTGAATGTTCAATGTTCGAAACATTATACAGAGGAAGTATTACGCATGAGATACGACTTCAAGCTGATCGAAGTAGGCCTCTGTTCCCAAGTTTTGATCTGAGTTACGTCATAAGAATCGGGCGATCCCAAAATTTGTCACTGGACTTTTTTAAAACTATGCTACCGTGACCGGCAATCATTTGAGAGGCATCTTCAAACTCAGAAATCTTAAATTAGGAAACCAACGAGGAAAATAATTTGCCCAACAAATTTCACGAAAATGAATGTAGCAAGAGCTAAAAATATTGTATTTTCCCCTGAAACAATCTCTGGTTTGTAAAGTATGGAGGTGGTTTTGTCCCGAGAGCATAAAATACGGTTTAAAATAAGTCATTTGTTTTATGGAGCATTTTATTAAATTGTTCAATGCGCATAACGTCTGCAACACCTCACAAGGGACATATTCAGGAACGAGAACAAACGAGCATCTTTTAACCGGGCGAGTTGGTCGTACGGTTAGGGGCACGCGGCTGTGAGCTTGCATCCAGAAGATAGTGGGTTCAAATCCCACTGTCGGCAGCCCTGAAGGTGGTTTTCCATGGTTTCCCATTTTGACACCAGGCAAATGCTGGGGCTGTACCTTAATTAAGGCCACGGCCACTTCCTTCTAACTCCTAGGCCTTTCCTATCCCATCATCGCCATAATACCTATCTGTGTCAGTGCGATGTAAAGTCACTAGCAAAAAAAAAAAAAAAAAAAAAAAAAAAAGCATCTTTTAGTACTGAAGATGAACTCCTCAGTTGGTTAATTAATGATATCCTGTCATATATTAAGAAACTTAAAATGCATTCAGAGAAAGTAAAAAAGATTCATGAGAGAAATGTATCAGGCATAGATCTTGACTACCCAATCCACTGTGGCCTGCGTAAAATACCTCATAAGTATACATTTGCATTATGCATTGATGAGGAACCTAACGAGTTATGACATCGAGCTTTTCTTCAGCTACCTAAGACGCCAAGCGGAATACAATGACATTATGGTTCATGTGGCAAAAGAACAAACAGACTGTAAAGGCTGTTTAGAAGATATCTGTTCTCCAGCTACTCAAAGTCCAACTTTGTGTCTTATTCATCTTCAAGATCGAGGAGCCCTCAGATACCAAAAATCATCGTCTGTGGCACTTCTGCAGTGAACGACGAAATTTGTCACCTCCGCTACGCAGTACTTGCCCCGAAGAGAGTTACTAAAAGGTGTATGTTTATTTTTTTGAAAGACATGTTCAACAGTGAAATTAAGTGTGGAAAGTGTAAAGGCGACAAACCACCTCTTTTTCTACTATGAACATTTCTGAGACCTCTGTTAGACAACATTGCTTTGAGCCACTCAAGTAGTAGAGAGAAAGTTTTGAAACTTGATAAGAAGCCCCTCAGAAGGAAAGTTTTGAAACTTCAGTGACATATCCACGCCAATGCAGCACCGCTCTATAAATAAAGTACTGTCAAAACTCGCAAAAATATTCAGTTCTTTTTATTTAGGATATACTTTACTTATTGATGTATACGGCCATGCGAATACAAGGGGGCAAGACTGCGATCCTAGCGGCTGAATGGTGAACTAGGAAGCAACCCGTTTCCACGAGTGCATTTCAAGGCCTTGTATTATAGCATAGGCAACGCAATTAGCCTATACTGTGTCACCTTTGGTTCATTAAGCAATATTATGTTACTTGTGCGACTGTCAAGAGCGCTCTGCGATTAGTCAATTAACCACTCCAGGGTAACAGCTCTATGCATTAACCACTACCATGGACCACACGATACATGTTGCCATCATTGGGATTTAAAAATAAGTTTTAGAGAAGGCACTGGAAGCAGGTCAGCAGTCTGTAATCCACTGCTTGCTTGATATGAAACAGCCATCAGGTGCATATCAAGCAAGCAGTGCTATGATCACACAGTAAACGGTGATCATTTTCCCCATACCCAAAACATTACCCCTACAAGCTCTAGCTATGCAATATGCCAAAGTTTGTAGTTCAAAACAGGGTTGTGATTGGCTGGCATGGTGCAAGATTCAAATGGAAACGGAAAGTGAATCAGCACTTACAGCGTTCTCAACGTAAAGAAATCTTGTTCTCATCATACAATATCGTGTAAATTTCAAGAGTTTTGGGATTACCAGGTTGTTAACGTGCTCATGTGATCCTTAAGACGAGACAACCCTCCCACCCGGTGACCATAATCTTTAAGGGATGCAATTCTTTTGCAATGATTGTATAACCTGTAAGTTTTCCAGTCTGTTGAGCAAAAGAAAAGAGTAGTACGTACATGACAAATAAAACAAATCATATATAGAGAGATATACAAGCATGAAAATGAACACAATGATAAGTCAGTGTGAGAAGAGGGAGAAATAGAAAGACGAGAGACACACACACAAAAAGAAATCTGTATACTCTGCCATCTTCAAATAGACAGGCTATCTCCTCATCAAAGGTGGGCATCAAAACTCTCTGAGGGGTAATGAAATGAAATGGCATATGGCTTTTAGTGCCGGGATTGTCCGAGGACATGTTTGGCTTGTCAGTTGCAGATCTTTTGAATTGACACCTGTAGGTGACCTGCGTGTCATGATGAGGATGAAATGATGATGAAGACCACACAATACAGTAGAATTCCATTAGTCCAGCATCCAACAGTCTGGAACGCCCGATGGTCCGGCACCACTCCAGGATTTTTTAAAGTTATTATCTCTTAATAATGATCTCTCCTAAACAATTCTATGCATTATTTGTCGAAACTATTGGAAGTGTATTTTTTATTATTTCAAAGTTAACAGTGCAAATGTATCTGATACAATCCAGGTGTTATGCACTGACTTACTTAAATATCTCTATCTCTGGAAATATTCAGTCTGGAAGGCTGTGTGCTACACTGAGTACTGGAAAGCCACATGATTTAAAAAAAAAAAAAAAAAAAAAAAAAAAAAAAAAAAAAAAAAAAAAAAAAAATGTATGGGCCATGTTCAAGAATGAATGGGAACATGCCTTCAAAAATTGAAGCGGACAGAAGGAAAAAGAGAAGTTGTAGATCGAAAGACTCTAAATGGTAAAGGAAGACTTACAGATAAAAACATCGATGAACTTCGGCATATTATGGAATAGCAATAAGAAACAACACAATTGAAAAGAGGAGTGTGTTATTAAACTAATGATTCTTCTGATCAATATTTTACTGCAAAACGTCGTGTTACAGCTGTTTTCACAGTACGCCTTAACCTATATCGTAGTAAGAGGTACCGCCCGATAGTCCGGCATTTTCGGTAATTCGGCACCGGGCCGGTCCCGATCGTGCCAGACTATCGGACTTCTTCTGTACAGCCAGTCCTCATGTCAGCGAAATTAACCAATTAACCCGACCCTGCCGGCACCCCTGTAACCATTTAGCCACGGAGAGGGGTCATCTTGACAGATCAACAGTCGTGATGCAGGTAGTGTGTTTTCACTGTTTATCCTTGTCTCCTCTATTTGTTACTCCCTCACTGATCTTTCACTGTGTTCATCCTATTATTTATTCATTTTCATGTTTGTATCTCTCTAAATAAGACTTGTTTTGTGTTTTCAGTTATGTGTTAGTGTTTTCTTATGTTCACCAGACTGGAAAACTTGCAGGTTATACACTCATTTACAACAAAAATTGCACACCATGAAAGAATCATACAAGTATTATGGAGGTTATAAATAAGTTACAAGGTTGTGAGCAACTGCAAAATTACCTTGATAATGTTGTGAGATGGACAGCAGGCTGCTATGATGATAAACAGGGTTAAAAGTCAGATTGTGAGTTTCACAAATAGGAAAAGTTCCTTTGGAGATCACTGTAAGTATCTAGGTGTTAATATAAGGAAAGATCTTCATTGAGGTAATCACATGAATATGATTGTAAATAAAGGGTACAGATCTCTGCACATAGTTATGAGGGTATTTAAGGGTTGTAGTAAAGATGTAAAGGAGAGGGCATATACTGTAAGTCTCTGGTAAGACCCCAACTAGAGTATGGTTCCAGTGTCTAGGACCTTCACCAGGATTACTTGAGTCAAGAACTGGTAAAAAACCAAAGAAAAGCAGCTCGATTTCCGACAAAAGAGTAGCGTTACAAAAATGTTGCAAAGTTTGGGCTGGAAAGACTGGGGAGAAAGGAGACGAGATGCTCGACTAAGTGCTTTGTATTACTAAGTTTGCACAAGGAGTATTTTATTACGCCACCTATTCAATACAATTTATTCCGCTGTTGTGTAGTCAAATGTATATAGAAATTACCAGATGTTTTAAGGTACATGTTTCGCCCCTCTTTTTATAGAGCATCATCAGCCTTATTTAATCCTTTGAACAAAACTGTAAACCTTATTAAATTTACATAAACTGTGTTGAAGAACTTTTAATAGTATTCATTATAATTTACATTTCAAAGATATTAGATAAAACATATGTACACATATTGAATTCACTTTTAAAATTAAAATGTTCGTCTAAAAGAATTTTGCGTCACATTATTTCTTAAAAGTAATTCATGTCTGACTCTGAAATGGATCCTTTTCATAAGAAGCTTGAACAATATGTAACGTTTGGGGACCAGTGAATAGGAATAGTATGATAAAATATATATGTTGAGGTTGAGATCTGTTGTTAAAACCATAAGGGTTAAAATATGTGGTAAATTGAAGGTGATACAGGTTAAGTTATCTTAATATGTTGGGTAAAAGCCATAGTATGATGATAAGTGCTAGTTGACATGGAAATGTTGGCCAAAATCGCTGCTAACACTATTCATGAGAGTGAGTGATAGGTCCATTGACAATCTCATGAAAACGGAATGTCCCTTGAAGATGTAGACATTCGTGGAAAAGAATGTGGTCATGCTGTAATGAAACAGAAAGTGAACTTGATGGCATGTGTCCATTTACATGCCCCTGTGATGGCTGAGTATATAATGTAATTTATTGATTTTACAATTTTTATTGGTCTTTTCTTTTGGTCTGTGTTGACTTTTACCTAACTCTCTCACTACACTATACAACAGGAGATAAGTGTCAATACTATATAAAAAACTGTTTAATACATATTATTTTTCTTAAATTTTTATAACTGTTAGGTTCTTCATTCTGCTGAAACTAATTTTGAGCAATAAATCTATAAACTACCTGAAAAATAAAACATATGGTAATTGTATTATATTTTGAAAAGAAACAACTTAATTAAAGTAGAATGACATGTTTTGGTCTTAAAAGAACATCATCAGATTCTATCAAATCACACTAAGAACTAATATTTGATTTAATGATCCACCCAGTCAATACACTTCACTTTACACTGATGATGTTTTTTTACGAACGAAACATGTCATTCTACTTTAATTAAGTTGTTTCTTTTTTCAAATATAATACAATTATCATATGTGTTTCTTTTTCAGATAGTTATAGATTTATTACTCAAATTCAGTTTTGGCAGGCTGAAAAATCCTAACAGATAAAAAGTCAAAACTGAAAAGAAATAGCTTCAGATATTACAAACAAAAACAACCCCACGTATTATCTAATCGTACATGTTTGGAGAACATGTTTTTGCATGTGATAATCAAGTCCTCAAGATTTTTAAGAATTTTTTTTACACCAGGCGATTTGACCATGCTGTTAGGGGTGTGTAGCTGTGTGCTTGCATCTGGGAGATAGTGGGTTCGAACCCCACTGTCAGCAGCCCTAAAGATGGTTTTCTGTGATTTCCATAATATTCCATTTTCACAGTAGGCAAATGCTGGGGCATTACCTTAATTAAGGCAACGGCCACTTCCTTCCCATTCCCAGACCTTTCGTATCCCATCATCGCCATAAGACCTATCTGTGTCAGTGCAACGTAAACCAAATTATAAAAAATGAAATATTATTCGCTGATGAAACTGTGTTCTCGAAACATGTACAGTTAGATAATATGTTTTAAACATTTTTTTTGTATAGTACTGACAAGGCAGACTCATATCATCTCCTGTTTTTTAGTGTAGTGAGATTGTTGTATAATGTAAGTCGACATTGAAGACCGTGACCTCCATCTTAACAAATCACTTGGTTTAGCCATAAGGTTCTATACCTACTCACTTGTCCAGGTACTGTATCTGATCTGTCCCTGAACCCTTCAGTGTGTACATTCGACCATCTCCAGACACTAGTCCAGCTTGAGCACGAGCGTCCGGCAGTCCTGATTCATGGCCGGAACCTTGTATCCACTGTATGCCATCCTCTGCATATAGGAGCTCCACATAGGAATCTGAGCCATCTGATATGATCACAGCTTGAAAGCTATTTGCCTGTTAATGAAAAGAAATATGATAATTTCTTACTGTTGTATCCCAAAAAGAGTAATTTCAGAAATATAAAACACATCTAACTTTATTACTGAAAACAAGTCAATCTGCACATTGATGACTTTAAAAGAATGACCTACATATGAACTGAAGAAATACACACACTAGAATCTTGGATATTTACAATTGAAGATTGAAACAAATTACAAGTCTGTCCGAACCACACTATTCACAATAGACATAACTTGAAAGATCACCGTGAAAATTACAAGTCTGTAGAATATTATTTATACACAATATGTACAACTCGAAGAAATTACAAGTCTGTCAGGAGATTACTTATTCCAACATGTGCGGGGAAGTCTGGCATGTATGAAGAGAGTATGCATTCACTAAGAAGTCGAACTTAGTAGAAATAGAACAGAGTCTCTGATAAGCAAGTGTACAGCCTAAATAAGGTCCCTATATCTCATGTTCCTCATAATCACCATTGCAGATTCAAGTCGTTCTGATCCTCTCTCAGCGAAAGTCTTCTTATATACCCAGCCGCAGTGGTGACATGTCTACTGACTCACGCGCTGATTTATAGGGTCCAGCATACCTTGTTGATCTCCTTCTTCTGGGTGCTTCGGGCTCTTCCTGAAGGTCTTTTCCCATTAAGAGATCTCTTGTATAGATCTACTGGTGCACTGTTATCATGCCTAGGCCATCTATGACAGTTAATGGTGACACTGTTGAGGATCCAACCAGCCTCTGGGCTGAGGGCTGAACATACACAGGACGTATGGCTTTATTTCATTTTAAAATTAACAGTATTTGTAAGTTGTGTTTGTGGTACGTGTATTATTTCACATTTTCAGACAGCGACTAGACATCATCAAATTGTAATTTGAGAAAGTTAATGTCTTACGCATACCTATTATCTAGATTTTGAAAGGTCAATTTTGTTAGAAAAAAAATCCTAGTTTTGTTCAGAAATGACCTGGCAACCCTACATGCAGTTCTGAAAAGTTAAATTGAATTGTGAAGGACTGATCAACAGAGATGATATCTATTTACTAGTCTAGCCTAAAAGCAGTATGCAGTAGGATAACTCACCTTATCTGAGCCTCTGTCAAAGTAGCCTACATCATCCCACGTTGCAATGAAGAGACTCTTCGGTGTAAAGTCTTGTCCTGCTGAGAAAGCATCACGGATATTTATTGCAGCTCGGTCCAGTAGTTGAGGATCCTGCGTCTCCCTATATCCAACAAATAAGAGTCTCTCTGAGGATCCAGTAAGAATTATTATTTTAACTACTCTATAATAGTCAGTGAATCATAAAAAGTCCACTATAATTAATTCCAGTGTCATGTGCTGGATTCCAAGCTTTTTCAGGATTTCCTATATATGTTTGGATATACTGCCTCTGCTTCAGGATAGCAAACCTATCATGGATCAGTTTTCTGGGCAAATGTTATGTCTCCCACTCATATGAGATGCATGGCTCATAAATGCTCTTCTTTTCCTGGTCAACTTCATTGTCCATCACTACTTCTGCTCATTCCTCTTCCATCCTTCCCATTACTAATACCACTACGTCCCATCCTTTTCCCCTATTGATAACCTCTCTCACCATCCCTCCCACCCCTGATTCCCTGAATCTCCAGCCTACATCTATTCAGTTGTCTGCCGAGGGACCTTCCACCGCTCCTCCTACGAACGTTGTACGTTCACCGCCACCTGAACGTTCTTCCACCTACAGCTGTGTTATTCGTGGTGTGGATCCAAGCATGACGCCTGCAGCCATTGTCAAGAACTTCACCAGGCAGGTCTCCCTGTACGACGAGCTTCTCGCATCTACAATGCCCACGATCCAACGTTCCTGGTGCGCCTCCAACTTCAGACTCCCAACGACATCCAGCGCCTCATCACTCAGGGACTCTACCTCTACGGTCGCCATCTTTGGGTCGAACCCTCTTATTCACTTCCACAACCCTTACACCGTCCTCCCTCACCCCGCAGTCGTCCCCGGCCTGTCCCTCCTCCTCGCTCACCATGTCCACATCTACGATCTTCTACAGTTTCACCCCCGCCAAACTACTTTCCCCAACCATCACCTTATCTTGCCCTCCTCCACCTTCTCCTCACTTCCCTAGTTAACTTCTCCTCTTTCTACCACATCCTAGCTTCCCATCTTCTCCCTTGCACCTTCGTCTAACTCTTCACTCATCTCTGTTTTTGAATGTACATGACACTGTATCTCTTTCAATAAAGTTTCATCTGTATTGTACTCCTTAGCACAGAAGCCATTCCTTCACATCTCCTTTTTCTTTATCTCCATTTACCCATCTCCTTCATCCCACATTTCTCCACTTCCGCGTCACCTCTCCTGGCCTGAGAGAGGGTGTTACCCTCTAGGTGGCCCACCCTACCCCTTCAGGGTGGGGAATGAAAGCATTAATAGTAGTAGTAGTTCATTGTCCTGGGATAAGTCTTTTTCAGACCTACGCCCTGTTATTAAATATCTAAATAGATGCTTCATTTCAAATAACTGAAAGCAATATTTCTAATCCACATGGAGTCATAGGTGCTACAGATCAACATCAAGAATAACAGCTATCCGAGTCTGCTGGTGGATAGCAAAAATATCTGCTCTTCTGTTAGACCCTGTTGAAGAGATACAGGATGCTTTTTCATAAACTCTAAAGTTTATAAATCTTTCACAGCAGATACTAAGGTTGCTCTCACTCTGTGATGACAGGCGTTCCTCAGCAATTCTCCTTTGTGCCAGTATCATAACATATGACGAAGAATTTCATTTTCACCACAGTGTTCGTACCTGCCCATCTGTTTCTCCCTACTGTCACCTGATGCATACATCTATTTTCACAATGAGTTTTCTCCTAATAACAGACTGAGGAAGCTATGCACTGTCATTAAATATCTAAATAGGTGCTTCATTTCAAACTACTGAAAACCATATTTCTAATCCACATGGAATTATAGTTGCTACAGGTCAACATTCCAGGTTTAACTTGTAATAGTAATACCACTACAATAACAGATAATAATCTCAAAAGCATCCATTACAAAAAACTGTTGGCAAAACCCTTACAAAATTTTGTGAACCTCCAGGGATTCACCAAACAGAGTTTGGGAAGCAATGCTCTTAACTTATGCAAGACATTGTAAGAAAAAAATATTGCCCCTAAGTTATGGCATCGATGATACCAAGTTAATGGTACAGATAACTTCAGAATAAAAAGGCATGCCAGGCTGATTTATTGAATCATACATCTTTTACCTGTAGTAAACAGTTCCTCTTTCCCGGGTATCCACATTGGTATAGAGTGGAGCAATAACTGGGTAATCCAAGGGGAACTGAATGTTGAAGAAGACTGGTATGTCTGTGAGAAAAGATAGCAACCCATTGGTGTTCACCTGAAACAGAACACAGAAAGAAACTAATTCAGAATCATTCAAATGCTTTCTCCAAACAAACTTTAAAGTGCAAGATCATCAACCTATATACGGTATATAGAGTGATTCATTTAATTTGGATAGTTTCCAAAATTACTTCATTTCCATCTGATAAGAGATCAATCAATCAATCAATCAATCAATCAATCAATCTGCATTTAGGGCAGTTCCCCAGGTGGCAGATTCCCTATCAATTTTTTTACCTCATATTTACGTTTATTTATAACTAGCTGATGTACCCGTGCTTCGCTAATTCTACATTGTATAGAATGCTTGATTAAGTTGAAAACGGAACAGTATCTCACTTTTCATGAACTGCACTGTTATTATGCTGCCATTCAAATTATGCCAAGTTTCAGAACTGGAAGGATCCAGCCAAAAACAGTGCTGAATACTGCTCTACTGCTGTCCATAAAGTGAGCAACCTCCCCATTCCTATAACATGTTACATAGCAGGGATGAAATGAAATGTCGTATGGCTTTTAGTGCCAGGATATCCCAGGACGGGTTCGGCTCGCCAGGTGCAGGTCTTTCAATTTGACTCCCGTAGGCGACCTGCGTGTCATGATGAAGATGAAATGATGATGAAGACAACACATACACCCAGCCTCCGTGCCATTGGAATTAACCAATTAAAGTTAAAATCCCCAACCCGGCCGGGAATCGAACCCGGGACTCTCTGAACCGAAGGCCAGTATGCTGACCGTTCAGCCAACGAGTCATAGCAGGGATAGAATAGCTGGAATACTGTGATGAACCAGCACATCATAGGAAGATGCAATTGCTTTCTGAATGTGAAGAAACTCTGGAAGATTCACTTACCAACATTTGCCAACATTACGCAAGTTATCCTTTGTTAGAAAGGTCAGGGTCATAAAGGGTATGAAAATGAAAGACACCCTAGGCCTCACAAACCTAATACCGTCGGAGTATTAGTAAGTGTGGGCAATGCTCTCGCTCGAGACTGACGTTGCAGATCTCAAAACTCTCCTGAGAATCTCAAAACCGATTCTCCTGTGCTGTGATCTGTGTGTTGTTCCAGTAACTACGAGTGTAAGCTTGATAGTATATCATCATCATATGGAAAAGTGTGTGCTGATAAATTCTGTCAAAAGACTGCAAAAGTACTGCATGTTAAACTATGAGCCACTTAATACCATTCACAAATGTGAAAACAGAATGTCAGTATCTTAATTAGTTCACGAATTATTTCAGTTGGATATCATAGCTAAATAACCCTGTGTAATTTGTTAATAACTGTAGATATGATGAACACCACACATACCTGGATGCCTCGCAATTATTGTCGACCGAGTAGCTTCTTGTGATGCAGACCAGGCCAAAATGTTCTCTGTGATGATTCCCCTTCAGCGATATTATATGTTTTTAAGAACCGGATCATCCGAGAAGTATTTCTACGGACATATTTCACTTCTTTTGAACAAACAACACAATGGACTGTGTTATGTGGCATCTCTTCAAAATAATGCCACATCCACGATTTACATTGCACTTTGGACATCATCTTAAAGTTGTCGCATACAATTAGACACAACTGCACATTGTGCTGTTGTATACCAAAGTACCTAATTATGACATGAATACTCTATAACAATGTAAGGAATTATTTTCTTTGTCACCATAATGTCGGTAAACAAAACACTAGTCAAATGGATATTGAATGTGGGGTCTGATAATGATGTACACCTACAGTAGCTGTCAGTTTCTGTACTCAGCCTACTCATTCGTTGTACTTACCGCATTAAAACTTCAGTGGTGCTCACGCAACATTAGTACCAGGGTTACCGCTTGCATCGCCAATATCTATGCGTGGTATGACTGTCCTATGTTTATTTCTCGCAGACGACGTGATCGAGCGAAGCACAACGCTACCAACTACTGTACTTAGGAACTAGACCATCAGTGAGCATAGGCCTCTAGTTACCTTAGGAAGCACCATTGGTCTGCACTGGTTAGGGTAGGGCCTGGAGAAGACTGTGGTTTTCTCCTTCGTGGGGTGGGAATGCTATATGCTCCTAATCACTAATGGCAATGACGTAACAACACATTTTACGACACCCAATAGCAATATTACATGTGATAAATATAATTTTTGATCCGTATTGATGATATTTGATTGAAATAACAATAAGTTAATTTATTAATTTGACCACCCAATCAATACAATAAATCTTGTCTTTGTTGAATTACATTGACATGTTAATTAAAGTGGTACATGTTTCACCTTACATATAGGCATCAGCAGCCATGGGTTTAACCTTGAAATAAAATCAGGCACCTGATTTACATATAAATAAAATAAAACTAATTTATAAAAAGCCTAGAAGAGACTTGAAAGAGAATTAACATATGGTAAAAGACTAGTACAATGTTGGTTTTAAAGACATTGCTATGAGTGAGAAGTTTACAATTGGTGAAAGTATTTGCAATAGTGACATTGGAAGACTACTATTGTAAGTAAAATAAATAAAGCAACAGTTTGTCATAGACAAGTGGTAAAATTGCTATAAAATGATATTGACAGACTAGCGGTTAGAACTAGATAATAATGAGAATGACGATCAAAATTGTATTTTTTAAAACATAATGTTGAATAAAATAATGTTGAAAGCTGTAGTTATTTGTTTATGTAAGATGAAAGTCAGAAGTCAATACCATATGGTGATGTGGTTCACTTTGATGAAGAAGTACAAGGTTGTAGTTGAAGGTTAATATACAATGTTTCTATTGGACCTCTATGGACCATCTCATTTGATATGAAGAATATGGGTTTGTAGACATGCTGGTCGAAAAGGCAATGTGACAGTTCAATGTAGCTAATGTGTTGAATGTTGGATCAGAAGTTGAATCATTTAATGATGGTGAGAGTAACTTGTATTGTTATGAGCTAAAAGTTATTGATGACTGTCGAGCTCTTATTACATGTAACTATTAGGTGGTCAAATTAATAAATTAACTTATTGTTATTATTTCAAGCCAATAGCAATGCACGTAGCCATTCCAGCAATGGAAAATGACGTGTGCTACTCTTCATTAGGTTATAAAGGTAAATGTTCTTTTTGGGGTGAGTTGGTGAGTCTCTGGCCATGGCAATGGACACATCTCTTCTCTAAAAGGAATTCCACGTAAGTTTTGCATGCTTTATTCTACATCACTTCCTTATAAAACTTGCATGAGTACGACTGAATTTTACCTTTACCACTATATACAATGCCAGAATGCATATACTTTATAATTATGTTATACTGCATCAAAATTGACTTTGATGGGAATTAAAGAAATGAACAGACTAATCGCTTGTTGACATGTATTTACAGAATGGGGAAGGTCCGTGGTTGGCTATTCACATACTTGGCACGAACAACATTCAATCTATCTACCTGTAGACCTACGACATGCTGCTTACTGCACAATGCGACGACAATGTTCTCAAAATCTCTCGAAGTTTCTCATGAGAAATAGTGCCTGCAGTAGTCTCGAGAAATCTCAAGACCCCGTCTCAGACTGCCCGTAACTACTGGCAGTTGTCCATCCATGCTCCCAAGATGGGAGCTGATGGGTCCCCTTTAAGTTGCCTCTTACAATACGCAGGGGTATTTACTTTCTTACAAATTTTAATTTATTCTTCCACCTAATAATACATAGTTCATATCATTGAATAGTACTAGTTTTGGATGTTCATCGGAGCCATCCTCAGTTATTCACCATAAATTATTAGTACACAGTATCATTAAAATCAAATGGGGTTGAATCCCATAAGTTTAAATTACAAAATACAAAAACAAATACACATATATGCATATTTTAAAGAGTTTGAATAATTCAGATTATTGTATAAAGGTTTATATGACCTTCACTAGATAGCAACAATGGGTGGGGGCGGTAGAATAACATCCCGTGCTTGTTGTAAGAGGCAACTAAAAGGGGCCTCAGGGACTCTGAACTTGGGAACATGGGTTGGCGACCACGGGGCCCTCAGCTGAGTCCTGACATTGTTTCCTCTTACTTGTGCTAGGCCCTTCACTTTCATCTGTCTATCCTATCTGACCTCACTTGGTCAACTCTTGTTCTTTTCTTACCCTGATGGTACTACAGCACTCGAGGAATAGGGAGTACTTCATTTTCACGTCCTTCATGGCCTTTATCTTTCTTTGGCCGATACCTTCATTTTTCTCTCTGATTAGTGTTGTACAGAGGATGGTTGCCTAGTTTTACTTCCTCTTAAAACAATAAACACCACCACCACCACCACCACCACTGTTTCTAGTTGATCTGTACAATGACTTTTCACTGTAACAATCAATAGTGATTTCAAAATTTCTGTTTATTGCTCACTGTTTTCACTTTCCTGTTATATATCTTCATTATGGTCCATGGCATGATTTTGGAGCTCTGTGTTCTTTTGTACAATGAGTACAATGAGGAGGACAATCCAGATTACTTCAGTTAAAAGAGGATGTTATGACATCAAAAAAAGTATTGCATGTGATAGAAATGAAAAAATGCAGCTATTTAGTATGCTTTTGTAGAAAAAAAATGTAGGTATTAATTTCAATGACAGTTTTCATTGTTAGTTTTTGCATTTTGATTAACTATGGATGCCATATCAAGGACTGTACGTCAACATCCAACACAAAAAATAAAAAATAAACTGTGACCTCTGTTATTTTTAAACTGACAAGTAGGGGGAATGAATAACAACTGCTCCAGTGGCTACGTTACAGTACTGTCCCAGTTTGTATAATTCAGAATATGGCAAGTCTAGAAGTGTGGGATGAAAAGATTGCTAGATAAACAACAGGGAAAGGGAAGGATAAAGGCTTATAGAGGTAGCCGAAGATAAGGAACACGGAACGACTTGTCACTCTGTCCTTCTTTCTAACTTTATACAATTTCTTCTTCTTCTTTTATGACCACATAGGATCACTTTAGTCAGTCCGTCATTCAGGTCTCTTTGAAAGGATTGTTTGGGCTTTGCGGTCCTCCCAGTACTTCTTCAGATGCTCCGATCTTCGTGCCCTTTTCTCAGTTGAAAATAAGCGTGTTGTTGGTTTGTTTTGTGTAAGGGTAAAGCGGAGGTTTGTATTCTTGAGTTTTGTATTCAATTTCATCATATTTGTGGTGTCTTCTGTTGTAAGGCCTATTTGCTTCAGATCCTCTTTTACTTCTCTGATCTATTTACATCCTGTTGTGGTATTTTTTGAGACGAGATTGTGTTGTACTAGTTGTTTCAGAAGTCTCAAATCCTGCATCCTCATGATATGTATAAAGAATCCCAGTCTCCTCTTATGCATAGTGTCTGTAATGGATTCTAGGTCTTTGTACATGACTTTGTTAGGTATTAAGCACCACTGTTCATCTTTCTGATATTTTTTTTGATGCAGGTTCTTCCAATCCTCCTTTCAATTTTCTGAAGTCTTTGATTGTTTATTCAGGTGAAAAAAGTGTTTTTGCTCCATATGTAAGTTTCTGGTTTTATAACTGTGTTGTAGTGTTTTATTTTTGCATTAATTGATAGACATTTCTTTTTGTAGATATCCCATGTTAATTTTTGTGCTTTAGCTAATCTATTTGTTCTTGTTTGGATTGAATTTTTTTTCATTTAGGTTATGTGTTATTACTTCTCCAAGATATTTAAATTGAGTTACTATTTTGATTTTATTTCCATTTATGGTAACTTCTTTTAGTTGTGTTGGTTTTTGGGGCATAATTTCTGTTTTTTCAAATGATATTTTGAGGCCAATTTTATTTGCAATGTTTTGAAGTTCTGATATCTGGGTTTTTGCTTCTTTTATGTCCATTGCTAGTAATGCTAAATTGTCAGCAAAACCCAGGCAATTTGTTTTGATTTTTCGGCCAATCTTTATTTTGGGGGACATTTCCTAAACCATTCCCTCATTACCATTTCTAGAGGACAATTAAATAATAGTGGTGAGAGCCCATCTCCCTGCTGTAGTCCAGTTTTAATTTCAAATGTCTTTGATGTTTCACCCCTAAACTTCACTTTTGACTTGGTGTTAGTGAGAGTCAATTTTATCATTTTTATTAATTTGAGGTGTAGTCCAAGGTGTCTTAAAATTTTAAACAGAGATTCTCTATGGATGCAATCATAAGCTCTCTTGAAATCTACAAATGTTATCACAATATCTCTGTTATAGTCCATTATCAACTTAAGACTCGTGATCCTCCAGAGTCTGAAACTTCCTTGATATTCTTCTAGTTCTTTCTCAAGTTGTAAACTTATCCTACTAATATAATATATATATAAAATAAGAGTTTTATCTGTACGTTGCTCAGAATTTTGAAAAGAATGGTATTTTTGTATCGGTTGTGTCCACAGTACAAGGAAACATATGTTTTAATTTTCCGTCATGTCTGTCTGTCTGTCTGTACGCGCATCACAAAGAGAGTTTAATGAAAATCAGTATGTAAAATCGGGGAATAAGGCACTACAATCTAGGCTGTTTTTTTATTCATGCTGAGTGAAATGATAGTTTAAGGGAAGGCCTAAAATTTAATTTTCAAACATCTGCTATTAGTGGTCCTATCAATAAATACTACATAACTTTAGAATTACATTTTTGATTATTTATGTGTTAAACAGTTTTATCGTACTGACTATGATAATAGAATTAATGAATTTAGTCTTGTGTTGCTTAGTCCATATCAATGCTGAGCATTGCTGACATGCAAATATTGCTCAATCGTGTTAAATGGCAATGGTCTTCATCGGTCAATATCGACAAGGAAAATTGTGAAGATATGGTAAAGGAACAATCATTCGAAGAATAAGACAAGAGGGAGTCATGAAATAAGGAAGGACTCCATTTACATCAGCTGCCCTAATATCACAAAGTTGGAAGAGAACTAAATGTGAAGGCCTACAATATTGAAAGCTCATAAAAGATCAACAGTAACATTACACTGACCATTGTGATGTGATTTGTCTCTTATGCTGCCACTTATTTTTGATAGGTGGGATTTTTACTGCGTCCCAAGTAAAGCAGTGCCTGAATATTGGCGGAAAGTAGCTGGGGAGTTAGATAACTTTGCACATTCTATACGACTGCCCCGTCAACGACGGGCGCCCCCAAGGAGGGGGGTAGGGGGGCGCTTGCCTCCTCCCTCCCCCTGAAATTCTAAAAAGGTTGATGTTTAATATCATAACAGATTATTTCATAAACTGAACTTACTGACAGTTATCTAGCATCTGTTATAACCGGAAATTTCTGTAAACAATTTAATGTTGCTGATGTTATATTGGTTTTTATAGGTATTCAAGAAAATTGTTAATGTGCCTCCTCCCCCCACCCCCCCGCAGAAAAGATCCTGCCCATGACAGCTAGTATGTATGTTCATATGCTTGTTTGCTCCCTCTCCATTCCCATATAAACAGTAAGTATGTATGTACTGTATGTCGACCTTGATGCCCATTATAGAATGATTTGGCATCTTGCTGGTGGAGAAATCAATACTTACTCACTAAATTAAATGATACGAGTTGAAGGATTTTTCGAATGGTACAGTGTGATATCAGAGACCTTGCTATAGCTGATAGGGCTCTTAAACTTGACCTGTTCCCACTCCTTTATCAGTTGAACTTCTATTAATAATGCGACTATTTTATCATTAAGTGAGCTGGAAAAGATGAACAAGTCTTGATCTTCTCACTTCAGAATAACTGACCTGACACTGTTCTGATAATATAATTTTATACATTGTATAAAACAGATGCTTTATGATTATATTTTATATACTTACATATACACTTAACCATCCTTAGAGGTGCAATGTATCTGAGAGATACCTTTCCTGCATTTTTCAATGCACTCGACATAACCGTTCATGTGAAATGGTTCATAATAGCTCCTTAAAACCGATTATAGCACTTCCTGGTTCATTATTGGACAACAAACTGTCATTTTTTTTTCATTATCAAGGAAAGGTGTCTGTGAATTACATCTTACTGGGCGAGTTGGCGTTGCGGTTAGGATCGCACAGCTGTGAGCTTGCATCCGGGAGATAGTGGGTTCGAACCCCACTGTCGACAGCCCTGAAGATGGTTTTCCATGGTTTCCCATTTTCACACCAGGCAAAATGCTGGGGCTGTACCTTAATTAAGGCCACAGCTGCTTCCTTCCCATTTCTAGGCCTTTTCTATCCCATCGTCACCATAAGGCCTATCTGTGTCGGTGCGACGTAAAACAAATAGCAAAATTAATTACGGTTTGCCCACTCGGATACCTCAGAAAAATACACTGTTAATTATACTGTAACAATGTTGAAAATATCAAAATACTTGAATATGTTTACTGTTTGCAATATACACACTTACCACTTTAATTATTTATTTATTTATTTTATTTTAAATTTCTTTCTGCCAGTGCAGATTGTCATAGAAAAAAGAACACACACAATTTGCAACAAAACAAGTATAACTTAATGTAGTTTATATGCTAAACTGTTTAATAAACTAAAGTTGTCTACATTCACTTCTAATATTAATAATCATCAACAATATAAATTATTCCACGGAATTTCTCATGAATTTTTCAGTTTGAGAATAGCCTCTTCTTGGCTTAATAGTGTAAAAATCAAAAATAATTTGCAGAAATTTAGAAACTTCCTTGGAATTGTTCCATGGCTGAGACTTTCTCCAGTGCCTTTTTTCTTTTCAAATATTGTGCTGGCATTCATATACCTTTTTCTTCTCATGATCAGCTTCTTGTGGCTTCTTGTTGCTATATTGCTTTGAAAAAAAAAAAAAAAAAAAAAAAAAAAGAATACTTAAATATAAATAAAATCTAACAATACCACCTGTACAATGATTTTCATTCAGCACAGGGCCATAAGCAGTTTGAAAAGTCAGGTTATAAATTTCATCAAGAGGTAAGTCCTCTCAGTTGTCATTACTGTGTTGGTGGAGTGGAAGCACCTCATGGGGATTGCATCTCCTATGTGTTTAGATAAGGAAAGAACTTTATTTGGGTAATCAGATTAATAAGGTTGTAAATAAAGGTTACACATCTCTTCATATGGTTATTAGGATATTTTAGGAGTTGTAGTAAGGACTTATAGGAGAGAGCATATAATTAGAGTACGTCAATAGATACAGAGTGGGTCTCGGCCCACAGGTGGCCACGGCTGGTCCATGGTCCAACAGCTCTGCACTCTGACCGGCCAACTGAGCAGAGGAGGAAGTGGGAACGGTTCTACCGTGGCTCTACGCCTCTGTATTTGGGAGACAGAAAAGGGCTGGACCTCATAGCTGGTTCTCACCATCGGCTGTCCTGAGAATGGCTTTCTGTGGTTTCCAATTCTCCTGCACTAAGGCGAATGCCGGGACAGTTCCTAGTATAGGTCACGGCCGCCAACCTCCTCACCTCTACGCATCTCTTTCACTGTAACAAATCTCTCAACCTGAGAGACAGTGTTACCATCTAAGAGGCCCACCTCAATCTTCAGGGGTGGAATGAACACATAGTATTAATTAGAGTATGGTTCCAGTGTTAATTCATTCAAGAACTGGAAAAGATTCAAGGAAAGCAGCACGATTTATTCTGGGTGATTTTTGACAAAAGAGTAGTGTTACAAAAATGTTGCAAACTCTTGGCTGAGAAGACTTGGGAGTAAGGAGATAAGTTGTTTGACTAAGCTGTATGTTCCACGCAGTCTGCCGAGAGATGACATGGAATGTTACTAGTAGATGAATAGGCTTGAATGAAGTTTTAAAATTATCAGCAATCATAATATGAAGAAGATGGAATTCAGGAGGACAAATTAGAGAAAATATTTGTTCATAGGAAGAGGAACAAGGGATTGGTATAATTTACCAAGGGAGATGTTCGATAAAATTCCAACTTCTTTGAAACCATTTAAGGAAAGACCAAGTAAACCACTTTAATATAATGTTATTGGTGTCTATATCCCACTAGCTACTTTTACAGTTTTCAAAGTAGCTGAGGTGCCAGAATTTTTCCATACAGAAGTTCTTTTATGTGCCAGTGAATTGACCGACATAAGAGTGATGTATTTGAGCATCTTCAAATTCCACCAAACTGAGCCAGGATTGAACTTGCCAAGTTGGACTCAGAAGGCCAACAGTCTACCATCCGAGCTACTCAGCCCGGCAGGGAATCTGCCACCTGGGCAACAGCCCTAAATGCAGATCAGTGGTGACTGATTAATGTACACAGTATCTCTCAGAAACACGGCCGACAAAGGATTTTTATCCCACTGCCGTCTCCTTACAGAAGGTTGTAGATCAACATGGAGAAAGTTTTCTTATTTTTGGTTTCCTGTATCAGAGTTGTCATCAAACCACTGTCGGAGGTTCCAAATCCAGGATAATCTTCTCTGCCCATATGCTTGTTTCCCTTCTGTCCTGCCTTCCACGATCAGGTGTGTCAAGGTGATTTGTCATTTTGGTAGATGACACCAAAATACACTGCTTCCTTCCATTTTGCAAGGGTTCTCCTCCTGTCATGACTCCATTTTCTTTATTCTTCTCATTTAGATGTTCTTTCTTTCTTAATTCTTTTTATCCTCCAGTGTTGGTTTTTCGCTTAGACTCAGCGAAGGATCCCACCTCAAGGGCAGTGTCCAAAGCGATTTCACCTGCTATGCTAAACAGGGGCTTTGTGAGGGGATGGGAAGATCAGAAGGTATAGACAAGGAAGAGGGAAGGAAGTGGCCGTGGCCTTAAGTTTGGTACCATCCTGGCATTTACCTGGAGGAGAAGTGGGAAACCACACAAAACCATATCGAGGATGACTGAGATGGGAATCGAACCCACCTCTACTCAGGTGACCTCCCAAGGGGTGGCAGCTAATCACACTAATCACTACACCACAGAGGTGGATCTCATTTTGATGTAATTTTCATTACCTTCCTGATCAATATAGGCTGATGACCACGCAATTTTATACTTACCTACTACTTACTAGGTTGGCCACACAAACCATAGTCGGTTTTTGGCCTCACCAATTAGACTCCTCCACCTTTTTCAATCCATGTATTCTTCTTCGGTTAGTCCCATTCTGCTCATATCCTCTCTGATCCCATCTATCCATCTCACTTGTGGTCTTCCCTTTGGTCTTTTGCCTCCGATGTTTTCTTCCACCACCTGCCTGGTTATCTGACCTTCTCGACGCATTACATGTCCATACCACTTCATCCTCCTCTCTTTAATCACTGCCACAATGTCTAAAAATTTGATCATTCCTGAAGTTCTAAGTTTTTCCTTTTCCTCCGTTCCCCTCTGTCCTTCACTGGTCCAAAAATCTGTCTCACCACAGCATTCTCAAATGTTATGAGTTTACTTTCTGTCTTTTGGATCAGAGTACAGGTCTCTGCTCCGTATAGGACCATGGGACTTGAGCAGCTTATAACAACAGTTACTGTAACAATGACCATCATCATCAAGGCTACTGAACAATACTTCCATGTCTGCAAAATTGCGGTATAGCCGGCCCCGCGGTAGCGGGCTTTCACCTCACCCGGAGGCCCTGACTTCAATTTCCTGCTAGGACAGGGATTTTTATCTGTACCTGAGGGATAATTTGAGGTTTACTCAGCCTGTGATTGCAACTGAGGAGCGACCCTCGTCTAGAAAACTAAGAATAATGACCGAGGAGATCCGTCTCACTCACCATGCATCAGCGTCACCTCGTAATCTATAGGCCTTCAGGCCTGGCTGCAATCGTTTGGTAGGCCAAGGTCCATCAGGCGTTCCTCCCAGTAGCGGCGATTGGGCGGGGGGATGAGGGGGGGCTACCACTGTTTGGATAAAATGTTATATTTTTATTCCATTTTAGCCGACTGAAACTAGGAACTATAGGAATTATTAAACAAAGCAATTTGTACAAGCCCTGTTGTCTTACCAGCAAATTCTTTCTTTTTATTTTCTTTAATTATTAACTAAATTATGAGCGGAAACATGCACAAAATATTGTTCGACCCGTCTAACCGATCTGTATAGCGCCACAGCAAGTAGTGTATGTACTGTGATGAAGGGCAGCAGGGGTATACTATTTTTGCTAAGGTCATGGACACTGAGGTCTAATTCACTTGCTTACCAGCCGCATTCCTCAGTCTGGCAGTCTCTGTAGTGTCTGTTAGTTTCTTAGCGTGTACTCAAATACTAAATGATTTTAATTGTATAATTTTGCCGTACTTATGTTTAATTGTAATAATGTATAATATTGTTCCTTTCGCAAAAGTTTTATTGTATAGTATTGAATCAAAATCTCAATAAAATGATTATTACCGCACTTAAGTTAGTAAACTATCAACCTTTTCCTCTCTGTCTAAATTCGTTCAGAGAGCATTAAAAACTTACCATTTTGTAGCGTTTTTCTTTAGTTTTGAATTATAATAATGTTATTGGCTTTACGTCCCACTAACTACTGTTACGGTTTTCGGAGATGCCAAGGTGCCGGAATTTAGTCCCACAGGAGTTCTTTTATGTGCCAGTAAATCTACCGACAATAAGCTGATGTATCTTAGCACCTTCAAATACCACAGAACTGAGCCAGGATCAAACCTGCCAAGTTGGGGTCAGAAGGCCAGTGCCTCAACCGTCTGAGACACTCAGCCCGGCTTCAGTTTTGATGTATAAAACCCCCCCACCGCCTCCCCAACCTCCTCCACTATATCCCAGAAACCGGTACTATTTGTTGTCTGTATATTTTTTTGCCCCCGGATTTTTAATTCCCAATTGCCGCTACTGGTTCCTCCCATGCCATAAGTGATAAGCCTATGTGTTAGAAATAACTGTTAATGCAATGCATTCATATTTAGCTCTTTTAAACAATGACCAAGGAACAAATGACATGCTTATGATGATGATGATGATGATGATAATAATAATAATAATAATAATAATAATAATAATAATAATAATAATAATAATAATAATAATAATAATAATACCCCTGCGGGTGGGGGATGCACATGTAGAATACACCCGCGGTATCCCCTGCCTGTCGTAAGAGGCGACTACAAGGGGCGACCAAGGGATGATTGAATTAGAACCATGAAACTACTCTTGATTCGTACTATCATGCGGGGAACACCCTGGCTTGCCTGTACTTGCGAGTAGTAACATTAAATGGGTACGAAATAGGTTTGTGATTAGTAGCAGTAAAGAGGCTGGCCTGGGGGTTTCCAGTACCCGTCCGTCGTACCCATGTGAGCAACACCGCGAGTCGGGGCGTAGCCTGTGAGTTGTACCGCTATATGAGCGGCACCGTGGGTCTGCGTTGCCTGTGATTAGTACCCACTATGTGAGGAACACCACGGGAATACCGGCGCCCGTGATTAGTACACCTAGGTGGGGAACCTTATCGGTTTGCGTTGGCTCTGAGTGGCGCCATTGTGTGAGAAACACCATAGGTCTGCGTTCCCTGTAAGAAGTGCAATCCTTGTGAGTAGTACCATCTTCTGCGGAACACCGTGAGTCTTCGCTACTTTTGATTAGTACCGGTACCCCAACATGACAAATGCTATGGTTCTACTTTACTCGCGACATGTACCATTCTGTGGGGCCTTAGACGTGGAATTTGCACCCCTTTAGACATCAAGCATCATTGTGCTTTATAAGTGGTCCCTTGGTCAGTAATAATATTATTTACGATTTTTTTTGAGTCTGATCCACTGCTTTTGTTTGTTTTTTTTGTTTTATTTTTTGTTGAGTTCATGTCCATCCATTCATTCTTCATGACTTTTTTAAATTTTATTTTATTTTGGTCAGTGGATGAATTTGAACTTTTTGTTATTTCATTTCGAACCATTAGGGGCCGATGACCTCGATGTTAGGTCCCTTTAAACAACAAGCATAATCATCATCAATAATAATAATAATAATGGCATATGGTTTCGGGTGAGGCCTGCTTCAGGTCTTTCGAACTGACACCTACAGGCGATCTGCACGAATGAGGACCTGCCTAAATGAATTCTAGTGCCGAAGACGGCACACAAATCGAGTTCTCGAACCAGAGGAATTAACCAATTAAAGTTAAATCACCGAGCCGGCCGGGAATAGAACGTGGACCTCTTGGGCGAAAGGCCGGTACGCCGTAGGGTCGGACATGTTTAGGATACCTTATATAAGCATTCGTTGTCAGCAAAGCAAAGTTCACAATATGAAGATAAAGTTGGGATACAAGAAGACCAATTTGGGGTAAATATTCGTTCATGTTGTCAGGTAATGTTGCGTAAATTATGTCACAGGGCGGCGCGTGGGTGAAACGTCTGGGGGCTCACTGCTGTGGAAAATAACGTGTTCAGATTTATTGTTACTTGATATTTATATAGATGTAATATAGTGACATTGCTTGATTGGCAACGCGACTTTCCTTTGAAGGCACACAGCTACAGCTCGAAGAAGTTACCAGACAATGAAGAATGAAAGACGGAGAATATGAGGTGCAATTACTTTACGCTGATCCATTTTACTCTGATTTTGAAGACGTTGCTTGCGTAGGAATAACTACCTCAAGAGTGTGAGAGGCAGACTACTGTTATTTGTGTGTTGACGTATTTTGCTATTTACTTTTCATAAAACGCGTATAACTTAGGCTACGTACGCCTGTTGGTGCTATACAAACCGTAGCTACCAAAATATTCTGGCTCATTGCGGTTATTTACCTCAGAATCGTAAAATAATGAAATTAAAAGCCCTTGAAAACCTACCACATACAGCAAATTTTAACCGCGCGCTGTGACACTGCTTCGGCTAATTTCGGGGCTGCTCGTGCCTGTCGCTGGTTCAATTGCCAGCGATTCCTCGGCTGTTTTTTCCTCGCTCCTCACCAGTGTTGCCAACCTAGCGGATTTTCCGCTAAATTTGGCGCAATTACAAGACGGTCGGCGGAGAAATATATCATTTAGCGGACAGCGGAATTCTAGAGATATTATAGCGGAATTTAGTGTTTTATCCATTTTACGTTTTTTTTTCAATTTGTACTCCAGTCTGTCTCCGAGCTATTCCGTATTTCTTCTCAGGAGCTAGCAGTCACATGAGGAAAACATGTTATTTGGATTTGTTGTTATGAGATCATGGTATCATCAATTTATAATGCGTGGGGAAAGGTTACTTATCTCTTAGTTGACGAATGACGACAGATAATGAAACTGTGAGAGAGTAGCATTTATATTTACCGTATGCTAAGAAGGAAGACAGTTTAATGAACTGGCCTGATCTGTGTGTGGCCCTTGAGGTAGGGGATTCACCTAGTTTGCACCCGGCAGTAAAACGCCTACAAGTTTTAGCTCGCCGGCTCGCAGGCAGGGTGTTAATCCCAGTGAAACTCACGGATCAGGTGAGAGCAGTCATTTACTTTTATTATTATTATTATTATTATTATTATTATTATTATTATTATTATTATTATTATTATTATTATTATTATTATTAATTATTATTATTATTTGAGATCGATTTCTTGGCGGAATTTTAGCGGACTTTTAGTAGTATTTAGCGGATCTTGAAAATATAAGTTGGCAACACTGCTCCTCACAGCCCCGCGCCGGCAGTCCTGAAATTGAACTTCTTCGCTGGTTCCGGAGAGCAACCAGTGTTGGTGTCAAAATCATCGCTACGTGCGCGAATATAATGAACTAATTAAAGGAATAGGCTCTTGATAAACCATTCTACTTAAAGTTATCTACCGTATTTCTAAGAGGTTCACTGAACCACTGAGCATATAGAACGCGCCGCCAATGCAGTGTCTCACGTTTCCCCATATCAGAGCTTATCCGCCAACTCTTCGTTACATGCAACATTCGCCTTCAGTACAGGTGATCACACGCGCTAAGAACGTCTTTCTTGACAATTTGTATGCGCAAACATTAGTCGCAAGCAAGATGGAACTCTTTCTCCATAGCTCTGTTCACAAGCTCACGGATGTTTCGATATTATCAATATGAGTCAAGACCAACTGTAGTTGGTCTATTGTAGTTGGTCTTGTATGAGTAAAAATCGATACTTTTCATCGATATGCGATACTGTAACCTATCGATACCTTGTTTCGATATTTTTGTAGTATCAATGCTACAGTCAAGATCGACTCTGTGACTTCATGAGTAATCTATACCCTAAAAGAAAGGCACGAATATTTTAATATTAAAAATGTTACGACTGATAACGAGGTCATTCATTTCGTTATCTATATGTGTGTATGTTGCGTAGCTGCTGTTGACTTGTTGCAAGCATTTTTACTTTGCGGGTAAATCTGAATTATTCATCGTATATGATGTTTCTGCGTTGGTGGTTTCCTGTGAAAGTTACTTTCAGTTGCGGAAATGGCTCCCCCAACTAGTAAAGTGAGGATTTATTTGACAAAAGTAGACAATTAAGAGTCACAGTGTAATAAACAATGTTTGAAACATGTCAAATTCAGTGGAAATACAACAAACTTTTCATCATAATTTTTCACACAATATTTTGATCGTTATATTCGATTCTCTTAATTGTCTTGTTTTTTCTTGGAACTGCCGGGACCCCAGATTTAACGCAGGTACTTCAATGTAATATCAAATCCTTGTATTCTGGAAAAAATATTCGTAGGCCCTATCATTTGGCATCGAGAGATGTTGTGTTGATAATAGCGTAATATCGAAACTTTCATCCAGTATGTTAATATATCGGAACGTCCCTACGCAAGCTTCAGAGGAAACATGTACGGATGTTCCGCTGTACAGATAGGGTTGCCATAATCCAAACGTTCAAAACCAGGACAAAATGTACCTTTTGGTACGAAAGGATTTGTCATAAGGAAATATCTTTAGCATCATTCAATGACGACAACATGTATGTGTATTTATAGGTCTTGGGAACCTAATACCGTCGGCATCGGAAGTGACCAATGGAGGTCGGATACGATAGATGAAAGTGAGGAGTCTGGACAAGTGAGCGGAAACAATGCCAGGACACACAAGGGCCCCGTGGGCGCCAAACTACGTTCCCAAGTTAAGACCCCCTGGGGTTTTCATGGTCTGGTATAACAATAAGATGCACAGGTTCTTTCCGAAAGGGATGGATTAATTTACGGCAACTGCATGATTATTGAAATTAAACGATAAAGCGGGAACTCAAGCCTGTACATATTAGGTTACAATTACGTTAAATTGAACATATTATTTATGATTGCTTCTGATAAAAGGAGAGAGGAAAACTTTTTATGTACGGTAGCTATTTAAGAGAGTATTTAGATTTTATGGGACATGCATGTGACGAAAGCCTCGATACGGCCTGTATATCACGAAGGATATATTAAATGCTCTGAATAACTGGAAACAATATTACGGTACGATTCAGTTTTTTGAAGCTTGATATGTTGGACTTGTTTTTAAGGAAACGTAAAAACTTATTATTGCCACAAAAACGTATTAATGTATGAGGAAATGGCAGCTTGTAATACATGCGATGCATATTAATCAATGCTCAATGAGCGTGATGCACTATCTGCAGGATTGAGGTAGTAACACTACAACAGTATCTGATATCCTTAAATGAATATGTGTCTAGAATAGAATGCGAGAGCAAGAGTTTCACAGCCCAATTCAACAATCCTCCGTTAGGAAGCAGCATAATATACGTACGAAACAAAAATTTTAATAGAACCTTATTCCTTAGTGTAACATAATTTTAAGATCTGGTAGGAAATAATGGGATTGGAAGAACCCTTCATTCTGGTCTATAGTCACAATACATTCGGTGCACAGTCAACACCAAGACACGACAGAAACATAGTATTGTTGAACACCTTCGCTTACTGTGCAGTCCGCATTCAGTTAATATAAGAGGGGTAAGAAAAGTTTTCGCTATTCCCCGTTCACCCAGCACGCGTCCGTAAGGATTCCGGAGGCGATCAAGCGTGCTGACTCTCTGGATGGTTGCCACGGCTGATGGCGGGGAGGGGCCATCACTACGGGGAAGCCTGCTGCGATCGCAGCTGGTACTCCCCCACTGTACTTGTTAATATCGTTGGGGTTACAGCCGAACTCGACATGATGTCACTGCTCCTCAGAACAGGGTTTATCTCTGTTTGGGGATTCAGTCCTGAGTGTCGGGAACGACTGAAACTTCGAGGATATTAGCAAATAAGCGGGATGAGGTGCGCGTCCGAAAGGATCCCGGGGGCGACAAAGCGCATCGACTTACTGGATGGTCGCCACGGGTGATGGCGGGGAGGAGCCATCACCAGATGAAGTCTAGGAGTGTTGATCTGTTTTGAGGGTCAGTCTGCGACCGAGTCGCGGGGACGACTGAAGCCTCGGAGGCATCAGCAAATAAGTATTGGGTATAGTGCGCGTCCGAAAGGAGACAAAGCGCAACCCCCACTCACTGCTCCCATTCGCCGAATGGTAGCCACCATTGCAGCTTGCTGCATTAGTCAGTTAGGTCAAGACAACGAATCCTCCTTGATTGTTTGGTTATATCCTCATAACCTACTTCTTTTGGTTGCGAGACCGCTGGTGTCTTCCAGCTTCCTCCTAACTTCCAAATTTGCGTTCAAAAACATTCTGGAACATAAAAAAGAGCAGCATCTCTAGATCATCTCCACGGGCAAGGCGTGGACCACCTTCACAATGAAGTTAGATGTCAGAGTACCTTTCCTTGATAGCTTCTAGGTAGATCTGCTGAAAGGTGTTGTGTAAAATGTTTCTTAAACGCTTTTTTCTCCTGCAGTTGTCGCTGCCGCTTCTCTTGGTGAATTTATCACATACTACAGATACGTCAGGTGGACCTAGGAGAAGTTCCACCCACTATCTGACAAGAGAGAAGAAACGTGCGGTAAATCGACAAAATTATACATGTTCAGTTGCTGTGAGAGCTTCAATTGTAAATACTGGTATCAATGGATTGTCATCAAATCTATGCATGGGTTATTTTGTCTATCCCTGTGATATTCACTATATAAAATTCAACATCACTGTTCTTAACTGCAGACGTAGATAAAGAAAAACAGGATATACATGCACCAACAACAGCCTACTTCCAGAGAGCCTACAGTGTCAGGAACATACGAGAAAGAGGACTGCTTCTGGGTACTAGAGGGACCATCCCCAAAAATTTTGTCGAATGGTGGTAATCGTACAGACTGGATAGAAATATTCAAAACAAAGTTGTTACCCGAATTGTAACATTCTCAGTGGCAATCATGCAGAACCATTATTTGTATAGAAAACATAGTATTTAATTTCCAATCGGCCGCATAAGAAAAGTGCGTTGATATTTCTTTTACGAAACCAACAACTCAATTATTTTTTCAAAGAACTTGTGAGTTGTTCTGTGTCATTCGGCAAACATGGATTGGTGTCAGAATGAATAAGAAATCAATCAAATATAGAAGGCTTAGTACATTTACACTATCTGTACTACCCGTAGCTGATGGCTTTTGAAAAAAAAACTCGCACTCATAGGGTTGGCAGGAGATTAATCTCAGAAACCACAGATCTTAATTTTCGATACATGCAGTTTACAAAACTGAATATAGCATAACCAAAAAAATGCAGTAAAAACACAAATAAAAACAAGGTGACAAGAAAATACAAAGATCATGAATCAACATTTAACATTTGTAAGTAATTTAGAATAGAATTGAACAGCGAAATAATGGCCTGAAAAATGTGTTATAAACATTATTGTAAGAAAGTAAACTTCTCGGACATGCTATCGAGGTTCATCAGATACCCCGGAAACATGACTCCTCCCCCCCAGAGAGGCCACCACAGTAGTCATCCGTCCCTCCATATCATGTCCAACTTCCAGACTGAATATTTGACTATCGGAAAAATCCATAATTTTTCATTGTTTGACCATTTATATCTTTTTTGTTTTCTTCTGTATATTAATTTTTAATTCCAATCTTTACAGTAATTTTCTACTTCGTTTATACTTCCCTGCATGCTAGCGGGGATCAATGTAAACAGAACGATGTCATCCGCAAAAAATTAGATCTGGAATATCCTGATTCTCATGACATGGGTAAACCCCCGACTCGCAGAAGATCGCTCAGAGAAGGACATCTGACCGCAAAACTGGGCTAAATCTACATGCGTGATACGGTACGCAACCGCATCCCCAACGATTTGCGGGAAAAGTGGCAGAAAAAGGAGTTGCGCAAATATGGTATGGGAGCGGTCAGGTGGCGCTGTTGTCGACGTACAGTGCGCATTTGACGGGCATCAAGCTGGGTGTGTTGCTGCTGTGTGGCATTGAAGTGAAGAGTGTCGATTTCACCGCTCTAAATCATGTTTTTAAAAGGTGATCAGCGTTCGTGGATTAAAATGGATGTTCCTCGTGACAAAAATGCATCAGAATGTTATCGAGGATTACGAGAAGCGTGTGGCGAGAATGCATGACCGTATAGGACGGTTTCACGATGGGTCAAGGCGATTCATACGGGTCTGAATGAGGTCTTTGAACACCCTCCATATTCACCAGACGAGTCCTTGTGACTTCGACCTGTTTTCGAAGATGCCGCCCACCCTCATCGGAGGGTCTGCCTTACAAGGGCTGCAATCGGCTAGAAATAGCCACACGAAATTAAATTAACTCCCAAGTCTTCCCAACCCAGACTTTGCAACATTTTACTAACACTACTCCTTTGTCTGAAATCACCCAGAACAAATCGTGCTTTGGCCGATACCTTCATTTTTTGAAGTGACGGACCCCTTCCATTTTTCTCTTTGAGTGTTATATAGAGGATAGTTGCCTAGTTGTACTTCCTCTTAAAAAACTCTAATCACCACCACCACCTTGTGTTCTATACGAAATTGCTTTCTCTCCGTAGATGATGAGAGCTCGTCAGGTGAGGGAGAGCCCATTCCTCACTCTCATATCCTGGCAGCCTCGCCCCACTGCTCTGGTTAATTTGTAGCCAAGTGGGTAATGGGACAAGGCAGCGTGGGGGCGAGCATTCAGAGAGTCCTGACACTCGGTCAGTGGGATAGACCTTGCCTACACACTCTTCCTAATGACGCCTCTTGTCTTACGTTCTTGCGTGACGCATTTCAGTTGTTCTTATTTACGGAAAAATAGCGACCCACCGTGGCTTTACTAAGACCCGTCCGGCTGGTCTGCCTGTTCGCTTGCTCCTTCATCCCGTGTGATATTTAAGCCATTCCTGACTTTCGCTAACGCACTCGTCGATCCTTCATTTTCAAGAACATTTACAACAACAACAACAACAACAACAATAATAATAATAATAATAATAATAATAATAATAATAATAATAATAATAATAATAATAATAATAATCCAAAGTCCTATCCCTTCACGCAAGCAACTTAATGTTGAAAACATCATAAGGATATGAGCTACGAATTTTAGGTAAATAAAATATAATAAAGTATGGGAATATATCCTTTCTTTTGCTAGTTGCTTTACGTCGCACCGCGACACAGATAGGTCTTATGGCGACGATGGGACAGGGAAGGGCTAGGAGAGTGGGAGGGAAGCGGTCATGGCCTTGATTAAGGTACAACCCCAGCATTTGCCTGGTGTGAAAATGGGAAACCACGGAAAACCATCTTCAGGGCTGCCGACAGTGGGGTTCGAACCTACTATCTCCCGAATACTGGATACTGGCCGCACTTAAGTGACTGCAGCTATCGAGCTAGGTATATAGCCTTTCTTTATTCCTAAAAAAATCCTTTTCTTAATCGTCGTTGTCCGGTCGATTTCATCACGGCCGACTGGATCCCTCGCTGCGCTCCTAGTTAGAACAACGCATCAAGTCGGCCGTGATTAGATTAGCTTTTAGCAGTTTGCCTTTTTCTACCACTACGAGAGCTAATGTGAGTCAATGCATAGTTTCATTTAAGCACCACTACGAGCGCTAATGTGAGTCCGAGCAGAGTCCACTTAAACCCTTATAACTACATTCGGTGCGGATATTTTTCAAAAAATAAAAATAAAATCTCTTGAGGGTATTGAACCAAGAAACACATTGCAGAAAGAATGATTTTTTTAAAGGGTTATTCTGCCCGAAGGCAGGTCCGGACCTCCGCAGAGGTGTTCCTGAGCCGGAGTTTACGTGCGGTAGGGTGGCCAGTTCCTTTCCGCTCCTCCATTCCCTTACCCCCTCACCAACAGTACGCGGCAACCCATCCAGCTCCTGACCACGCCCAATGTTGCTTAACTTCGGAGATCTCACGGGATCCGGTGTTTCAACACGGCTACGGCCGTTGGCAAGAATGATTTAAATAAGCTAATTTGGCTAGGATTTGAATCAAAAAGAAAACGAGTAAGGAAACAAGCGATTTTAGGCTGTTTTTCCAGAACTGCAGTAAAGCCGGAAGTGATTTTTGAAATTTGTTTTGTTAGTGTGATAGAGCTATCCAAGACTCCCAATTTGAAACCTTTCCGGGCCCTTTATCCCTTCAACTTTCGCCACAATTGAGGAAATTGCTTAATTTTACGTTTCTCATTGTATGGGGGCCGCTACTTTGTCTGCCAAGAAATGTTTTCAATATTAAAAACAAAACAAACAAAAACATTCTCACTTTGCGAATATAAAATGATCATAAATATGTCTGCCGGTCATGGCCATCCATCAACGGCTGCTAATTTCAGATGGCAATGAGCCACGGTTGCTAGGTAACATTGTCTGACTATCCATCCATACCTTACATCACTGCCTAAACAGTTGTCAGGCTACACTTGCGTCACACATTTGATCGCGTCATATTACACAAATTTTTGGAAGACCCCCCCCCCCAGCCATAAGACATACAGTACGTATGTCAAAATCACCGAATGGAAGCAGCTGTCCCACGTTGTCGTGAATGGGACACAAAAGCCGACGACTATATTATCGACTTTCGCCGTGTGCCATTGTCATCGACTCACTAGGTAAGAACAAGGAAGTGCACTTCTTGTGAACACAGCGACGTTCGAGGGACCATTAAGGGCAGCGTAAAATTTGCGGTCAGCAGGTGTACAGACGGGGTGGTCACGGCTGGTCCGTGGCTCTACGACTCTGCATTCCGACCGACCAACCGAACAGAGGACTGGGGCCACGGCTCTACCGTGACTCTACATCTCTGTATTCGGGAGACAGAGAGGGGCTGGTCCCCACCGTCGGCTGTCTTGAGAATGGTGTTTCGTAGTTTTCTATTCCCCTGCGCTAAGGCGAATGCCGGCACAGATCCTTATATAGGCCACGGCCGCTTTCTCCCATTTTTCTTCTCTCCATCACATTCACTGTAACAAATCTCCTCGCATGAGAGACGGTGCCACCCTCTAAGAGGTCCACCATACCCCTTCAGGATTCGGAATGAAACCTTGAGCAGTTAGTTAAAATTCGTTTGGTTCAATGGATCAAAATCGAAAAGTTCCTTGAATCAAAATAATGAAAAGCGTGCAAGAATATCAAACCACTCACCTGTCATACCTGGTAACATATAATATGTGAAAGGCCATGGGGTCTAAGTAATGAAATACTGTATTTTCCTGTGACACTTTACGATCCTTTAACGGTGCGACGTAAAACAGAACAATCGATTCACCGTTAAATGCCATATCACATAGAAATATCGTTGCCCGACGAACTGCATCCCTTCACGGCAAAAATGTATCCTTAGTCAGAGACCTCATAACATAAAAGAAAGGAAATAGGCCTGAGACGATTGAGTTAACCCTGGAGAAATGTGAAACCTGCAGACAATAATTGCAGGTTGAGGTACCATCGCATACAGCCTTGACACGTCTCCATTATGTAATGTGGGAGGAACAATCCATTTATAATCCTCTACCTCCCGGCAAGTCTACTGCTTGGAGAAGTCTATTATGTCCAATTACACCGTTTGAAACTGTCTCTGATAAAAGAGCGTCCTTGTCTGGCGAGACGCCATCCAATATATCCTATTCCACCAAGACAAAGAAAAGAGATGGGCAGTTGAGTTCATAACATCCTTCTACTTAAACTGACATATCGGTCAGGCATTCTCTGAATTCATCCTTTTCATCTTGTGGCCACCCATTTGAGGGGCATATGCTGGCAACATGTCTCAAACAGTCTTCTCTGCCATTATCCGTACACTGAACAGTCTGTCTCTAGGACGTTTTTTATTTTACTCCTCATTTAGGGTGACATAAACGCCATTCCTGCTCTTTTCAGCTCAAGAGTAGTAGATATGGTATAGTTCTCTCAATTTCCTCGTTAACGGCTGGCGATTCAAACGTTAAACAGTACCACCTGCAACCGGCTCGCTTGTCAGGTATCCAGTGTTGCACAGCTGCATGCAGTTCTGTCCAATCTCGCTGCTCGCTCTGAGAGGTTAAGTAGTTCAAACTGAGACTTGACAACGCTGTGTCTCGAGTTGAGGAAATCCTGGTACTCCGCGGACAAATATTGTAAACTCAGCCGGTCAGCTAGACTTCCAAAGCATGCCGGTCGTCAACGAGGAAATTGCAAGAACTATACCGGTAACCTTCTCCCACTTTGTTTGCCCTATTGCCATTTCACTTCTTTCTTGTACACATAGAATTGCAGTGTTTCTTCTCATCATGACATGACGTGACCACTTCTCTTCCTGTTATAGAAACCCCGTTCCAATGTTATTGGTTTCCACTTGTTTTATTATTTCAGTCGTGGTTTCACACATTCATCGCTCCTGTAGGGGGATCCGGACACGTATGGCTTACGGGGGGGAGGGAGGAGGATACTCTAGTACAGACATGTCAAGGTTATGAACTGACTGACAGTTCTGCGTGCATGAGGAAGAGCTGTTACAAGCGCTAGTCCAGAACGTTAAAAGATGGCGCAAGCGCGGAGGGACGTATATTCAACGTTCTTAACTACGGTACTCCATACAATACTTGCATAATTATATATATATATTGTAACAGGAACGCCCGTACTTCAGTTTATCGGAGAGCATGATGAACGACAAGGCGTGTACGGCCCATGCTAAGAGAGTAAGAGAGAAGGGTAGTGAAAGAAAAATTCATGATTAAGTGGATCCTTCAGTTTATTCAATAAATAGGCAAATAATTATGTCACCTTTTATAGCTGAATTGTAGATTTGTCCCTGAGGGCGTGAAGAGGACGTTGTCCCGCGGCGGCTGCGTCGTCTTGCGGTCGGCGTCGGCGTTGTCTTCCGTCGTTGGTGTTTGTATTAGTGTTGATGACTTGAACCAGGGGCAGGAACGGGGAAATGTGGAGCTTCCACATTTGACGTCGTGGGGTATTGGTGTGACACTTCCCTATGGCGAAGCACGCCGAAATAGTTCCCACAGTAGCAAGGATAAAGTTAGAGTCACAGTTCGTATTTGGAATAATACGCAAATGGAACAATCTAGAACCTTCCGAGGTGCGGTGATCAAGCACTTCATAAAGAAAATTAAATTTATCGAGTACAGTCTCTGCACTGTACTCCACCAGCATAATACATTTGTTGAAATAAATGACAGTCCAAATTCCCGTACGTCGTGATTTTCAGATTAACACTGGCACTTAAGATCATAATGCAACACAGTTCAACGGATAGACATAGTCTTTAAAGGAAATTGAGGCTGGCTAGAAATACTACCGCTGCTTTCACACAGTCTTTGAACGAAATCAATGCTGGCACAGTTAATGCAAGAACACAGTCTTTAAATGAAATAAAGCTGACACAATTAATGCGAGAACACAGTTTTTAAACGAATTCAAAGCTGGCACCGTTTATGGGAGAACACAGTCTTTAAATGAATTCAAGCTGGCGAGAACACAGTCTTTAAACGAATTTAAAGCTGACACAATTAATGCAAGAACACAGTCTTTAAACGAATTCAAAGCTGGCACAATTAATGCAAGAACACTGTCTTTAAACGAATTCAAAGCTGGCACAGTTTATGTGAGAACACAGTCTTTAAATGAATTCAAGCTGGCGAGAACACAGTCTTTAAACGAATTCAAAGCTGACACAATTAATGCAAGAACACAGTCTTTAAACGAATTCAAAGCTGGCACAGTTAATGCAAGAACACTGTCTTTAAACGAATTCAAAGCTGGCACAGTTTATGTGAGAACACAGTCTTTAAATGAATTCAAGCTGGCGAGAACACAGTCTTTAAACGAATTCAAATATACAGCCGGACCGAGAGACGAATTATGTCGCGACGGCTTACTTGCACACACTCGCTGACTCACGGCTTACTGCCGACTCACTCCACTCTCTGCCTTCAGCACACTGCCGTCGCATACCGCGCACTCCCTCTGCTTTACTGCAGGCTTTCTGCTTACATTCTGCCTTACCCCAGGCTGGCGACTCGCTTATATTTCGTTCATGCAGCAATGGAACACGAAGGAACCTTCTGCGTGACGTCGCTTGTCCTTGGCCGGTGTTCTGGAACGTCGCGAACTTGCTCGCAGTTCCCATTATGCCTGTGCGCTCGGCGCAAGTTTTAAAGGCTTACGGCCGGGTGTTAGCGAGCTTCTCTTAATAAAAGAATGAAACGTGAATGCTCGTAGGGTGTTACCGTTTCAATATATATATATATAATTTTATATAAGGAAAAAGCGAGTTGGCCGTGCGGTTAGGGGTGTGCAGCTGTGAGCTTGCATTCGGGAGATAGTGGGTTCGAGCCCCACTGTCGGCAGCCCTGAAGATGGATTTCCGTGGTTTCCCATTTTCACACCACTGTAGGCCTACCTCAAGTAAGGTCACGGCTACGTCCTTCCAACTCCTTGTCCATTCCTATCCTATCGTCGCGATAAGACCATCTCTGTCGGTGCGACGTAAAACAAATTATATAGCTTACCGGCTGAGTCAGCCGCGCCTGACGTTTTACGCTGTTAGGCATCCCACCGAACCTCACTGGTGTCGTTATGGTCTATTCTCCTTTGCCGTTTACCAAACAACAATCGCCTTTAATCACTCACTGCACCATTACATTTGCAAAAACATGTACGCCGGACGAGTTGGCCGTGCGGTTAGGGTCGCGCAGCTGTGAGCTTGCATACGGGAGATAGTGGGTTCGAATCCCACTGTCGGCAGCCCTGAAGATGGTTTTCCGTGGTTTCCCATTTTCACACCAGGCTGTTCCTTAATTAAGGCCACGGCCACTTCCCTCCCACTCCTAGGCCTTTCCTATCCCATCGTCGCCATAAGACCTATCTGTGTCGGTGTGACGTAAGGCAAATTAAAAAAAAACTTGTACCGTATGCGACAGGCATTTACACAATGCATCAAACTGTCATATGGTTATGTAAAAAGTGCGTGCCAATTATAAGCTTTCAGTAGAGTATGGAATGAACGCTAAAAGCCATGCCATAGTGATAGAAAACGTGTGTGAATTTGTGAAGTGAAAGTAGTAGTCCGTCTAGTAAGCTTTCTGGAAACCTGCCCGCTGGAGTCGCCGTGGTATCATGAGGTAAGTGCGGCGCTGTTAATCCAGCTGCGTTTGGTAGGTGGATTCGAATCCCACTTGTGCTAATAAATTTTTTTCGCATTTCGTACTTCGAGAATCATCCACACAGCCAATGTATCCGAATGCCCTCACGTCGTGGGTTATATAATTAATTAATTACTTCATTTATTTATTTATGTATGTATTTATTTATTTATAATTTTTAATCTGTTTAACCTCCAGGGTTGGTTTTTCCCTCCGACTCGGCGAGGGATCCAACCTCTATCGCCTCAAGGGCAGTGTCCTGAAGCTTCAGACTCCGGGGATACAACTGAGGAGTATGACCAGTACCTCGCCCAGGCGGCCGTACCTGCTATGCTGAACAGGGGCCTTGTGGGGGAATGGAAAGATTGGAAGGGATAGACAAGGAAGAGGGAAGGAAACGGCCGTGGCCTTAAGTTAGGTACCATCCCGGCATTTGCCTGGAGAAGTGAGAAACCACGGAAAACCACTTCCAGGATGGCTGAGGTGGGAATCGAACCTACCTCTACTCAGTTGACCTCCCGAGGCTGAGTGGACCCCGTTCCAACCCTCGTACCACTTTTCAAATTTCGTGGCAGAGCCGGGAATCGAACCCGGGCCTCCGGGGAGGCAGCTAATCACACTAACCACTACACCACAGAGGCGAACCTATTTAATTAATGAATCAATGAATTAATGAATTAATGAATTTATTTATTTATTTATTTATTTATTTATTTTGGCACTGTTCTAGGCTATTACGGCTGCTTATGTGAATGTTTTATAAGCAGGGCTAGACGAGGATGGAATGTTTGGGGGTTGGATCCACGCAGTAAGTGTTCGAATAGATGGCCTTCTGCAGTAATGGACGTTTCAGCATCCCGTTAAACTGTCATTCGGGCTTTTTGTAGCATTGTAGGTGTTACAGATTTACAGGCGTTCGTAATAAGGTTTCGAAGGCTTTCAGGATTTTCCGGCTGCTGAGCGTACACTACATCCTTCAAATAGCCCCATAGGAATAAGTCCAGTGGCGTCAAATCGGGCGATCTAGCAGGTCAGGCGACAGGTCCTCCCCTTCCTATCCATCGACCGGTATGTGTAACAAACAGGTAGTTGTGAACATCTGCTGACATGTGAGGGGCAGCTCCGTCGTGTTGATACCACATGGTTACACGCTCACCCAGGGGTACATCCTCTAGCAGCAATGGTAGTTGGTCTTGAAGAAACTGTAGGTACCGGGCTCCTCTCAAATGATCTTCAAAGAAACATGGTCCAATTAGGTGATCACCCAGTATACCACACCAGACATTTACTCCCCATCATACCTGAAATGCTGCTTGCCTTACCCAGTGGGGATTTTCAACACTCCAGTAGTGCATATTATGACGATTCACAGAGCTATTATTATGAAATCGTGCCTCATTCGAAAATAAAATGTGAGATAAAAACACAGGATCATTTGCCACTTGCGCCAGTATCCACGCAGAGAAATGAACACGTGTTTCGAAATCTCTCCCGTGGATTTCTTGATGTAGTTCCAGGTGATACGGACGAAAAAACTGGAATGCAATATCCTTAGAACAGACGACTGGCTGATGTTAGCCTGTTGTGCTACTGCCCGGGTACTCGTGTGAGGATTCTCGCGGAAAGTGTCCCAAACCATCTCATCAGTTTCACCGGACGTAACTGGTGCCTCTCTAACAGGAGCTGTTCGGGAAAATGACAAAGTTATACGCAAACGTCGCTCCACTCTTCTAAACGTATTTGCGTTTGGTTGTTGTCTGTTTGGAAATCTTTCCTGGCACAGGCGCTGTGCTTCATCTGCGTTCTGTCTTGCTTCGCCGTAGATGAGGAACATGTTAACATACCCATCTGCTGAATACATAGCGATGAAACGACCAGGACTGCTAGGCTACACCAAGTGTCAGGCCACTACACGTTCAACATGCATGCTATTGGTCGAATGGGACACGAATGGCCTCTTATTTGATCCTCAAAGTTTAAAATGTGAATAAAAAAACTCACCTAAAAACGCAGAATACGTCAACATGTCTGTGGTTAGTCCAATACACCACGGTGACTGTTGCCTCCACTTTATCAGAAAGCTTACTTGGTGTAAACTACGGCCCGCTTCACAAACTCGCACACGTTTTCTATCAGTATGCCATCGCTTTTAGCAATGATTTCATAATCAACCGAAAGCTTATAAATGGCACGTACATTTTACATAACCGTATGACAGTTTGATGTATTGTGTAAATACCTGTCGCGTACATGTTTTTGGAAAAGTCGTGCAGTGATGTCGTAGTAAGTGCTTTAAAGGCGATTGTAGCTTGGTACGCGGCAAAGTAAAATCGACTATCATCCCACTGACGTTCGTTGGGATACCTAAAAGCAGAAACGTCAGGCGCGGCTGACTCACCCGGTATAATGTGCGAAACAATAAATGTTTTCTTATCACCGTGTACCATGAAAATAAATTACTTTAAAAGTTGCTATAAGCAATGAAGTGCAAAAAATAAGTGGCATTGGTTTCGCTAGGGGCTAAACATATTCAAGTCTCCTATGCCCTCAAGGGGTTTTGGATGGACAACTCACTTACTGTCGGCAAGAGGAAGGGAGGAAAAGAACTAGGCATTCGACTGCAAGGAAATTCCGGTCAACGTCCGCGTTTCGATAAGACCAATTATTATTTTAATCATAATAATTAACAAATGCGTGTAAATTTAAATAATGAGAAAAAGACCTAGGTTTATATTATTTCTCTCCTAGCCCTTTTTCTCAACTACCTGGGATCGGGGCTATATGTGGATTAAGCCCAGTTTTACGACCGGATGGTCCACCTGATGTCAGCCCTATGTAGAGGGATGTATTCAATAGTTCGTGTTTGTTAGGTGGTTGGTAATGTGATATGTTAAATGAAGATGGGTATTAAGCCAAGCACAAACATCCAAGCCCCGAGCTAGAGGATTTAACCAGACTCGGGCAAAATCCCCGGTCCGGCGGAGAATAGAACTCGGGATACTTTGAAGAGAAGGCCACTGAGCAAACGAACCGGATGAAATAGTCTAGGCTTATCCTCTACATGTCTTCAGAAATGTGTTACCTCGTGAAGAAACGTGGACAATATCCAGGTGTGAGATGACTCTGCGGTTGATATAAAGATGACAAGACATTTTACCAGATTTTCATCGGGGAGTTCCGACCTGGTATTGATATCTTTCAGTCCCTAGGGCTCACAACTTTTTGAGACGGGTTTGTCGATCTGAGTCTCGAATCGCTTGCACTTACTTGCCAAGGATTCCAGACTTCGAATTCCTGCCAAAGAATGCGAGATTGCTGAACTCGAATTCCGTGCATACTCTTTGAGTGTGGGGTTGGTGGGTGTGGGTGTGTGAAGGATGGTGAATCAATCAATCAATCAATCAATCAATCAATCAATCAATCAATCAATCAATCAATCAATCAATCAATCAATCAATCAATCAATCAATCAATCAATCAATCAATCAATCAATCAATCAATCGCCTCTTATCTGGATTTAGGGCAGTCGTTCAGGTGGCAGGTTCCCTATCTGTTGTTTTCCTAGTCTTTTCTTAAATAATTGCAAAGAATTTGGAAATTTATGGGACATGACCCTTGGTAAATTATTCCAATTCCTAATTCCCCTTCCTATAAACGAATATTTGCCTTAATTTGTCCTTTTGAATTCCAAATTTATCTTCATATTGTGATATTTCTTACTTTTAAGTAAAACGTATTCGTATACTAATATCTCTCCACTGACCGCTCGGAATATACCACTTACTCGAGCAGCTCATCTCCTTTCTCCCAAGTCTTCCCACCCCAAACTATGCAACATTTTCGTAACGCTACTCTTTTGTCGAAAATCACCCAGAACAAATCGAGCTGCTTTTCTTAAGATTTTTTCCAGTTCTTACCAGATGCGTATATGCCCTATCCTTTATATTCGCATTTTCTTTCTTTCTTTCTTTCTTTCTTTCTTTCTTTCTTAATCTGTTTACCCTCCAGGGTTGGCTTTTCACTCGGACTCAGCGAGGGATCACACCTCTACTGCCTCAAGGGCAGTGTCCTGGAGCTTCAGACTCTGGGTCGGGGGATACAGCTGGGGAGGATGACCAGTGCCTCGCCCAGGCGACCTCACCTGCTATGCTGAACAGGGGCCTTGCGGGAGGATGGGAAGACTGGAAGGGATAGACAAGGAAGAGGGAAGGAAGCGGCCGTGGCCTTAAGTTAGGTACCATCCTGTAGGAGAAGTGGGAAACCACGGAAAACCACTTCCAGGATGGCTGAGGTGGGAATCTAACCCACCTCTACTCACTTGACCCCCCGAGGCTGAGTGGACCCCGTTCCAGCCCTCGTACCACATTTCAAATTTCGTGGCAGAGCCGGGAATCGAACCCGGGCCGCTGGGTGTGGCAGCTAATCACACTAACCACTACACCACATATGTATATTCGTACTACAACCGCTAAATACCCTCATAACCAGGTGCAGAGGTATGTACCCTTTATCTACAATCCTGTTCATGTGATAACCCCAAACTTCCAGCGATTCCCATATGGAACTTTCATACCATCAAGGCAGTAATTAAAACTGAGAGGACCGAGCTCGATAGCTGCAGTCGCTTAATTGCGGCCAGTATCCAGTATTCGGGAGATAGTAGGTTCGAACCCCACTATCGGCAGCCCTGAAAATGGTTTTCCGTGGTTTCCCATTTTCACACCAGGCAAATGCTGGGGCTGTACCTTAATTAAGGCCACGGCCGATTCCTTCCCACTCCTAGCCCTATCCTGTCCCATCGTCGCCATAAGACCTATCTGAGTCGGTGCGACGCAAAAAAAAAAAAAAAAAAAAAAAAAAACTGAGAGGACTTTTCCTATTAGTGAAACTCACAACCTGCTGACTTTTAACCCCGTTTATCATCATACTATGTCGGGCTCCATGGCTAAATGGTTAGCGTGCTGGCCTTTGGTAACAGGGATCCCGGGTTCGATTCCCGGCAAGGTCGGGAATTTTAAACATAATTATTGGTTAATTCCCCTGGCATGGGGACTGGGTGTAAGTGTCGTCTTCATCATCATTTCATCCTCATCACGACGCGCAGGTCGCCTACTAGCGTCAAATCTAAAGAGCTTCCCCTGGCGAGCTGAAGTCCTCGGACACATCCCGGCACTAAAAGCCATGTGCCATTTGATTCATACCATTGCCTGATGTCCATCTCACAACATTGTCGAGGTCTTTTTACAGTCGCTCACAATCTTGTAACTTATTTATTACTCTATACAGTATAACATCATCTGTAAAAATGCCTTATCTCAGATTTCAGTTCTTTACTCATATCATATTTCATTTCGTGGTCACTTTGGGGCGCCCACAAACCTCGAGAGCCCCTAGGCATCTGTCCAGTCTGCCCAGTTATTGACTCAAGATCGTAAAATATTTTATCTGCTTTTAACGTGCAGTTTCTGACATTGAATATTTCACAACAACGACCATAATTTTCCGTACTGTGACATTCTGAAGGCAATCACAGTATAACGTCGTCTACTACTTTCTGTTCTTTCTTTCAATATTTTTCTTGGAACTAATCGTTATCGCCGTTATTTGAACTCTATGGAGAGATTGATAAGGAACCTTGGAGACCGTTTGAGTTACACAGGATCCGTCCTGTTATTCTATGATGCAAGATCCAACTCGGTACAACTCAGAATGACTCGTACAATCTTCATAGGAGTCTTGATACCATTCTCTACTTAAATATACCGTTATGATTTTGACGTTGACTACGTAGCCGTGGACCTGAGAGCCTTATTAAAAACAACATGAAACTTTTAAAGTAGAAATAATTTATTGGCAACACGTCCGACGACAGCGTTCGATATCTCATTTTAAAGAAGGAGGCCCCTGTTTCATTGACTCAACAAATTCGACAGTTGTGTCAGATATGGAAAGTTTGTCAATGCAGTATGTCAGTTTTCTGTCTCATAGCCTATGTGTTACAAGTTTCCCTGACATGACAGGCAAAATATTGTAACTCGTCAAACTTAAATAACTTGTTTTGTAAACACGATAATTTTATGTCAGACATGAAGTGTATGCACTAGATGGCTCTGATTGTTCAGTGAAGGCGATGCATAAACGATCGACTTGTAAAATCTAAGACTGAAATTTAATCTACATTTTATTCCCACTCAGGCAGAATGGCAAGTTATTTTTGTAATATTACGATATTAGAAGCCAACGGCCGTAGCCGTGTTGAAACACCGGATCCCGTGAGATCTCCGAAGTTAAGCAACATTGGGCGTGGTCAGGAGTTGGATGGGTTGCCACGCGCTGTTGGGAATGGAGGAGCGGAAAGGAACTGGCCACCCTACCGCACGTAAACTCCGGCTCAGGAACACCTCTGAGGAGGTTCGGACCTGCCTTCGGGCAGAATAACCCTTACCTTACCTACGATATTAGACAGGCAATGCAGTGTACAAACCATTTACACTTGAGACGTGAGTGAATAATATCTTCGTGTTTGTGACTGCAAATGCTGTCCTATTAAATTCATGTGTATTCAGCTGATGCATCTGTGAATACAAAGTCACTGAAACTGAAGGTTAGGTTAATCCGTTGCCTAAAAGTCCGAAGTGGTCTTATTTCAATTTATTCATCGCTCTCACTACTGCTACTGTCCGACTCGTTGGCTGAACGGTCAGCGTACTGGCCTTCGGGTTCGATTCCCGGCCGGGTCGGGGATTTTAACCTTAATTTGTTAATTCCTACGGCACGGGGGCTGGGTGTATGTGTTGTCTTCATCATCATTTCATTCTCATCACGACGCGCAGGTCGCCTATGGGAGTCAAATAGAAAGACCTGCAACTGGCGAGCCGAACCCGTCGTGGGATATCCCGGCACTAAAAGCCATACGACATTTCATTTTTTCACTACTGCTACTGTTGCTACTACTGCTGTTATTGGAGTTCATTATCTACAAGAGAATCTGAATTACAAAACGTTCACGATAATAAACTCCCAAGTTATATACACATTGCAGGAAAATAAAGAATTACCTGCCACCTGTTCGATGAAAATTCTACAAATTTGTATATATATATGACATATATCTATTTCATAATACAATATGCAGCCTGCAGTTTGACAATTTTGCCAGATTTTTATAGACATTTGTTAAATTATCGTAAAAATGTACAAAATTGTCAGTACCAAAGTACGGTACCCAGTATTATACACTCAGGGTGACCTGGGCCCTATTTAATAAGAGTTACAATTTTACAGGTGACATGAAATTGTCAGACAGGTTTACATATTGACAATTTTGTGTTTCATAAACGCTTACAACTTTACAAGATCGTTTGTTTCATAACATTTTTTGAACTGACAAATTTGTCAAATTATAGGCCACACACAGTGTTATGAAACAGATATATGCCATTATTATTTTGACATATTTACAGATTTGTAGGATTGACATTTCAGACTTTATATGTAGTCTGAAACGTGTATATAACTTGGGAGTATATTTTCGTGAACGTTTCGTAATTTAAATTCTCTTGCGGATAATGAGCAGTGAAATTGAAATGAGACCAAGGCGAATTTTAGGCAACGGATGAACCTAACCTTCAGTTTCAGTGACTTTGTATTCAAAGAGGAATTTCGTATTAGCGAGACATCAGCCGAATGCATTATAAATTCAGTAGGACAGCATTGTTGTCACAAACACAGAAAGATTATTACCACGCGAGCTGACCGTGGGTTAGGGGCGCACAGCTGTGAACTTGCATCCGGGATAGTGGGTTTGAACCCCACTGTGGGCAGCCCTGGAGATGGTTTTCCGTGGTTTCCCATGTTCACACCAGGCAAATGCTGGGGCTGTACCTTAATTAAGGCCACGGCCGCTTCCTTCCCATTCCTAGGCCTTGCTTATCCCATCGAAAAAAAAAAAAAAAAAAAAAAAAAAAAGAGAGAGAGAGAGATTATTACCTCACACCTCATGAGCAAATTCTATGTGCACTGCTTTACCCATTTAATATAACTTGCCATTCTGCCTCGGCGGATGGGAATAAATGTAGGTTAAATTTCAGTCTTGGATTTTAGTGCTTGTTCATGGTGTGGGTTACTGCAGTCACGCCCTAGTTCGTGAACCATGGGCAACAGCTGAGTGGCCTAGTAAGTGGTCCTGAGAGTCGGGATACCAGCTGCTATGGAATGGGAGTGGGCATCTCGGACATATTCTGAGTCATGGCCTTCTTTGTGCTCAGGCTATACAACCCACCGGTGGTTCCTAACCCGTTAGAAGAGAGATCCTCACTTGGACTGTATATAAGTAGGGTAGCATCCTGCTTCATGAATTTACCGAGCTCAGAACATTTTAAGCAAGCCTCGGACCTATGGGAGTAACGGATTCCCATTCCCATTTGACAGGCGAGGGACTCCTTGGAAACAACTTGGCGAACAAAATGGAATTCGATGAGAAGCTATCAATATTAATGGGGCTTATGGAAGAAAGAAAGTAGAACTGGCTGAGTCAGCAAAGAGGACGGATCTGGATGTGCTGGGAGTAAGTGATATTCGGGTAAGGGGAGATAACGCGGAAGAGATAGGAGATTATAAAGTGTACTTGACGGGTGTTAGAAAGGGAAGGGCAGAGTCTGGGGCAGGACTGTTCATCAGGAATACTATTACACGCAACATCGTTTCTGTTAGGCACGTAAACGAGCGTATGATGTGGGTCGATTTGGCAGCTGGAGGAATTAGGACGAGAATTATCTCAGTGTATTCACCACGTGAGCGTGCAGTTGAGGATGAAATTGATAATTTTTTGAAACATTGAGTGACATCGTAGTCAGTGTGAACAGCGAGGATAGGATAGTGCTAATGGGCGATTTCAATGCGAGAGTTGGAAATAGAACTGAAGGATATGAAAGGGTGATTGGTAAATGTGGGGAAGATACGGAAGCTAATGGGAATGGGAAGCATTTGCTGGACTTTTGTGCTAGTATGTGTTTAGCAGTTACGGATACATTCTTCAAGCATAAGGCTATTCACCGCTATACATGGGAGGCTAGAGGTTCCAGATCCATAAAAGACTATATCTTAATCGACTTCGAATTCAGGAAATCTGTTAGGAATGTACGGGGTTTTCGCGGATTTCTCGACGAAACAGACCACTATCTGATCTGTAGTGAACTAAGTGTCTCTAGGCCTAGGGTAGAGAAAGTGAAATCTGTCTGCAAACGAAGAAGGGTAGAAAATCTCCAGGATGAGGAAATTAGACAGAAGCACATGGATATAATTAGTAGGAAGTTCCGAACAGTAGACAGTAAGCAGGTTCAGGATATAGAAAGTGAATGGGTGGCATACAGGGATGCTGTAGTAGAAATAGCAAGTGAATGCCTAGGAACAACTGTGTGCAAAGATGGGAAAAAGCGAACATCTTGGTGGAATGATGAGGTGAGAGCAGCCTGTAAACGTAAAAAGAAGGCTTATCAGAAATAGCCCCAAACAAGGGTTGATGCAGGCAGGGAATTGTACGTAGATGAAAGAAACAGCGAAACAAATAGTTGCTGAATCCAAAAAGAAAAAGATTTTGGTCATAACCTTGAAAGGCTGGGTCAAGCAGCAGGGAAACCTTTCTGGACAGTAATAAGGAATCTTAGGAAGGGAGGGAAAAGAAATGAACAATGTTTTGGGTCATTCATGTGAACTCATAATAGATCCCAGGTAATCACTGGACAGGTGGAGGGAATATTTTGAATATCTTCTCAACGTGACTCTTATGGGCCTACAAGGGGTGAACACACCCCCTATGAGACACCCATAATTCCTCGTGATTAAGGGAGGTTATACTTTGTAATGTATTATGAAATTCAGCTAAAAAGGATGAGGCATTTTTTCCCGTGAAGTATTAAAATTACTACATAAAACTTTATTTTTCATAACTAGGCTATATTCGTAGGACGGAAGCATAATGGCAAGAACAGTAATCGCTTCGTTGCATCCGTTCATTTTCCTTCTTGTGTGTTGCTCTGGTACAGGCCTCGTGTAGTCTCTCGTTCTGTGAACCACGTCGGCAGCTCACATCTATAGTAAAGTCATCTACAGGACTTATTTGTTGCGTGTGTGTTTTAGTCTTTAAATCAGTGCGTAATTGTCTTGTGTTGAGTGAGAGTTATGCGATAAGCCTACGTGTGTGATTTCTTTCTTTAACATTAATACTGTGATCTTTTGTAGAGTCATCTACAGTGTTTATTTATTGCGTCTGTTTTCTAGCCTTTATTGCCTGGAGAAATTTATTAACACGTTGGGTGCCAGGTGACGCCATACGGTGTCACGCTGGTCTTCAAATTTGAGATGGCGTGACGGCATATGGCGGCACAGCAGAGTTCCGGGCGATGCACTGTAGAAAATCAACTGTGACATCTATGCGCGTAAAATTGGTACTACGTGAAGTGCGAACTACTGGGTCTATTCCAGCTATGTACCGATACCGTGTGCCACCATATGGCGCCACAGTATTCTTCCAAAGTCACTGACTGGCCAGTGATCATTCTCATAAGTGAAAGCGCTCCAGGCATTGTTTTCTTTCCTTGTTTACGTGCAAATTGTCATTCGGTATATGATGACTGAGGTCCTTGTGTAGAGACACAGAAAGATATTCCATTTACAAGCCAGGAGCTTCTAAATCTTCAAAGTGATACTTCTTCAGCCATAGGAGCACGCACATCAAGAATTTTGAATCGGTCTACAACTAACTCTTAAAAAGGAATAAAGAGCAGACCGATAGCCACATGACCCACTTAGTCGCCTTCTACGACAGGCAGAAATTACGTGTGGATGTATTCAACCCTTCCCATCCACAGGTGGTCCAACAGATGGTACCAAACCACAATCCGTATCCGCGCCTAGGTCGTCACTTTTCAGTCGCCTGTTACGACAGGCAAGGTGTACCGGGTGTGTATTCTTCATCTGCGTCCTCCACCCACAGGGAGTAACAATATGTAATGTAATATAAGGACTTGTTTTGTATTTAAGCAGGTTTTCATCAATATTGTGTAAGTTAATTTGACATATTTGAAATTTGTGTTGTACATTCCATACAAATCATCAAAAAAGTCTGTGACAGCGTATGGCGTCACGCTATATTCTATGCTTAGTAAAAATTGATGTGACACCATGTGGCGTCACACATGACGTTGGTATGATGAGCTAAAGTTAACTTAGTACATCATATTAATACACTGACTGACAGAGCAAATGCAACACCAAGAAGGAGTGGTCAGAACTTTATGCCAATTGCAGGGTAGACTGACGTCACTGAGGTATGCTCATGATGTGAAATGCGCCGCTGTGCTGCGCACGTAGCGAACGATAAATGGGACACGGCGTTGGCGAATGGCCCACTTCGTACCGTGATTTCTCAGCCGACAGTCATTGTAGAACGTGTTGTCGTGTGCCACAGGACACGTGTATAGCTAAGAATGCCAGGCCGCCGTCAACGGAGGCATTTCCAGCAGACAGACGACTTTACGAGGGGTATGGTGATCGGGCTGAGAAGGGCAGGTTGGTCGCTTCGTCAAATCGCAGCCGATACCCATAGGGATGTGTCCACGGTGCAGCGCCTGTGGCGAAGATGGTTGGCGCAGGGACATGTGGCACGTGCGAGGGGTCCAGGCGCAGCCCGAGTGACGTCAGCACGCGAGGATCGGCGCATCCGCCGCCAAGCGGTGGCAGCCCCGCACGCCACGTGAACCGCCATTCTTCAGCATGTGCAAGACACCCTGGCTGTTCCAATATCGACCAGAACAATTTCCCGTCGATTGGTTGAAGGAGGCCTGCACTCCCGGCGTCCGCTCAGAAGACTACCATTGACTCCACAGCATAGACGTGCACGCCTGGCATGGTGCCGGGCTAGAGCGACTTGGATGAGGGAATGGCGGAACGTCGTGTTCTCCGATGAGTCACGCTTCTGTTCTGTCAGTGATAGTCACCGCAGACGAGTGTGGCGTCGGCGTGGAGAAAGGTCAAATCCAGCAGTAACTGTGGAGCGCCCTACCGCTAGACAACGCGGCATCATGGTTTGGGGCGCTATTGCGTATGATTCCACGTCACCTCTAGTGCGTATTCAAGGCACGTTAAATGCCCACCGCTACGTGCAGCATGTGCTGCGGCCGGTGGCACTCCCGTACCTTCAGGGGCTGCCCAATGCTCTGTTTCAGCAGGATAATGCCCGCCCACACACTGCTCGCATTTCCCAACAGGCTCTACGAGGTGTACAGATGCTTCCGTGGCCAGCGTACTCTCCGGATCTCTCACCAATCGAACACGTGTGGAATCTCATTGGACGCCGTTTACAAACTCTGCCCCAGCCTCGTACGGACGACCAACTGTGGCAAATGGTTGACAGAGAATGGAGAACCATCCCTCAGGACACCATCCGCACTCTTATTGACTCTGTACCTCGACGTGTTTCTGCGTGCATCGCCGCTCGCGGTGGTCCTACATTCTACTGAGTCGATGCCGTGCGCATTGTGTAACCTGCATATCGGTTTGAAATAAACATCAATTATTCTTCCGTGCCGACTCTGTTTTTTCCCCAACTTTCATCCCTTTCGAACCACTCCTCCTTGGTGTTGCATTTGCTCTGTCAGTCAGTGTATATCCCAAGATTATGTAAACAGCCTACAAGACATATAATTGCTGTGGCACCAGCGGAATACTATTGAAATTCATGCCTGGCACCAGTGGAATAGTGTGCTACAATCGGCTTGGCACTCAACGTGTTAAATGCAATTAAATGCATCCTTCGCCCCTCGAGCCCATAAAATTATTTGTCTATTTTCTCCCCCACATTGCCTTACACTTCAATGCTGAGGATTTTATGTGCCGTGCTTTACCTCTGATTGTGTACAAACAAAAAATGGCCCCTGTAAACCCCCGTCCCCTTTAGTTCATAAAAATAATTTGTTGCTTAATTTCTTCAGCGTTTTGTCTTGAACTTAAAAATAAATACCGAATTTCACAAATTTATGTTCCGCCGTTTCTTCGCGATGGTGTTGAGCAGAGCCGTTCAATATGGCAACCCTTTTGGCATAAGAGCAATACTGTTTTCTTAACATGGAATGAGCTTATAGGTACTCAGTTTTTAAAAACAACTTCTAGCTTTGTCTTACTTACCCAGTACCGCTCACTCTTTGAAAGTCACAAGAGTATCAAATAAAGATTGTTTTTTCAAACAGTTTTTATGAACTATGGTACGTCGCCAGCTGCCTATAACACGTTTTTTTGTTTCTTTCTAAGATTTACCAGAGTACACGGGAATGCACGTGTAACACATGTGTTGGTTGACTTTTCAATGTTGCGTGGATGATGAGGGTCTCGAGAATAGAGGTTGGCCTTATCTAGACTTAACCACGCTTACCTCGAAAACTCGGCGGTTCTCTTGTTAACTGAAGAGCATATCAGTAAAGAACTGTTTTTAGATTTTAATCTTCTACCTGTTTCCACTGTGCAAGTTTTAACCCTGGAACTTCTATTAACATTAGATGTATAATAAGAATGTTTTGTTAAGAATGAAGCCATGTTTTCCAGTGTTGACTTAGTTAAATGTAACAAAGGCTTTTCAGTCTGTCAAACACACAGCAAATACAATGTAAATTATAACACTATAAACATACCTGTAAAATACACACTAACATACAAAGAATGACATGTTTCGTTCTACAAGAACATCCTCAGATTCTATCAAATCACTTAAAAACAAGCTTATATATGTATAGTATTGTTTACGTAGCGTAAACTTGTCAATGATAGAGAGTTTAGTGATAACATGAAACAGTAATGACAAAAATAAAAATATATACAAGTATTAATATAATGAGATAAGTACGTAATTTTCATTTTGATTTTTATTTTTGTCATTACTGTTTCATGTTATCACTAAACTCTCTATCAATGACAAGTTTACGCTACGTAAACAATACTATACATATATAAGCTTGTTTTTAAGTGATTTGATAGAATCTGAGGATGTTCTTGTAGAGCGAAACATGTCATTCTTTGTATGTTAGTGTGTATTTTACAGGTATGTTTATAGTATTATAATTTACATTGTATTGCTGTGTGTTTGACAGACTGAAAAGCCTTTGTTACATTTGTATAATAAGAAGGTATGTTGAAACCAAAACTATTGATTGCCGGGCTGGCCTTCTGACCCCAACTTGGCAGGTTCGATCCTGGCTAAGTCCGGTGGTATTTGAAGGTGGTCAATATGTCAGCTTCGTGTCGGTAGATTTACTGGCCGCAAAAAGAACTCCTACGGTACTAAATTCGGGCACCTAGGCGTCTACGAAAACCGAAAAAGTAGTTAGTGGGACGTAAAGCCAATAACATTATTATTGTTTAAAATATTGATGTCCTTATTTCCCAGAAAATTGGTCAAAACTGGTAATATATTCCCTTTCAGCGCTCCAAAATCATTACAAAATAATGTTCAAAACAAAAACATTGGGAGAATAAATGTCAGATGCCGTGCAGTGTAACCCTTTAGCCCCGTTCCTTGATACGAGGCCGGGGATGAGATGACCTGAATTTATCCACTTGTGGGTGGGGACGGTAGAATAACACACTAGGTGTCCACTGCCTGTCGTAAGAGGCGACTAAAATGGGCCCCAGGTGCTCTTAATTTGGGAGCGTGAGTTGGCATCCACGGGGTCCTCAGGTGAGTCCTGGCATTGCTTCCACTTGCTTGTGCCAGGCTCCTCACTTTCATCTATCGTATCCGACCTCCCTTGGTCAACTTTGTTCTTTACCAACCCCGACGGTATTAAGGCACTCACGCCCTTCGTGGCCCTTGTATTTATTTGGCCGATATCTGTATTTCTTGAAGTGTCGGATCCCTTCCATTTTTATCTCTGATTAGTGTTATATAGATGATGGTTGCCTAGTTGTGCTTTCTCTTAAAACAATAATCACCACCACCAACTGGTATGAATTTGTCTGGCATCTTTTTATGGCCGGAAGCCCTTCCTGACGCAAACCTCAGTTAAGGAGGGTGATGAATAAAATTGCGTGAGGAGGTGGAAGGAATCGGCGGTGGCCTATGAATAGAAACTGTCCCGGTATTTGCCTGGAAGTGAAAATGGGGAACCACAGAAAACCAGTCCCTGGATACCACTGATATTCTGGATACCACGTGTTTGTCGCGACCCACATGTTGCTGAATGATAAATATTTGTTCTGCTGCCCCCCTTTACTCACCTATTTCTCAGAAAGGTATCTCTCTAGAACTCGCCGAATTGTGAAATAATTTTCCTTCAATGGACAACTAAAGCTTTATCTTTGGCACTCTAACACTTGAAGTGAATCACAAACGAACAAATAAAATTCGCGCTGTGTAAAACGAAAGTAACCAGCACATTTATGTATGTTAGGACTTCAACCTGACTTAAATATGAATAACAGTGATAATACCTCCTCCTCTCATCGCCAGCTTATCCACACTAGAAGGAATGTCTTGTCTCTAGGGACGTGTTTCTCCGAAGAGTACGGTAAGGGTTGTAGAAGGCTACTTTATTTCACATTTTTGAACTGAGTACTGAACCTTTTGATGTTTGAGAATTCTCGTTTATTGAAAGCTCTGATAATATTCAGATACGTTGATTACCCAACTTCAGTGATGGGGGGGAGTCCAGGTAAAAAGCAGTTTACAGTTATTTGAGGAATGTTTTACTCAGTTACAATTATAAATTACTATTTTCAATAAAATTACAATTACTGATTTCTTTCGCACTGTGTTGGAATAGTTATTTCTTTTTGTTACTATATACTTTACGGCGCACGGACACAGATAGCATTTGCCTGGTGTGAAAATGGGAAACCAGAGAAAAACATCTTCAGGGCTGCCGACAGTGGGACCCGGATACAAGTCTTACAACCGCCCGCCCCTAACCCAGGACACCCACGGTCCACTAGCTGGAATAGTACAAAAGGTGCAAGGAAGAGATATACCTACTTCATTTTGTGTTTTTTCTTTTTTAGCTTAGATACATTAAGAGACTGCCATCACTAGGAGAGACTGAACATAATACCTTGTGTACCTCAACGCCGCGCATTCAAAATAAGCGCCTTAATAAACTCATCTGTCAGTCAAAAGGTGAAACTGATAACGCAACAAGTTGGAACTTTAATAAGATGATGTCACCACTGAAAAATTACGTAATTTTGTTATTGTGAAGTTTCCTAAACTGACCTGAATTTCTCCTTGTTTTGTTTGCTATACATCAAGAAGTTTGGACATTTTCCAACAGATGACACTACCAAAAAACTCTGATCATGCACTCTGGTGCAAGGTGAAAAACGTAAAACTTAAAGAAGTTTGGTGGTGGTGGTGGTGGTGATTATTGTTTTAAGAGGAACTACAACGAGGCAACCATCCTCAATTAAACACTAATCAGAGAGAAAAAATGGAAGGGGTCCGACACTTCGAGAAATGAAGGTATCGGCCAAAGGAAGACAAGGGCCACGAAGGGCGTGAAAATGAAAGACTCCCTAGCCCTCGCAAACCTAATAGCGTCGGGGTCGGAAAAGAACAAGAGTTGACCAAGAGAGGTCGGAAAGGATAGATGAAGGTGAGGAGCCTGGCATAAGTAAGTGGAAGCAATGCCAGGACTCAGCTAAGGGCCCCGTGGTAGCCAACCCACGCTCCAAAGTTCAGAGCCCCTAGGGGCCCTTTTAGTCGCCTCTTACGACAGGCAGGGGATACCGTGGGTGTTATTCTACCGCCCCCACCCACAGGGGGATAAAGAAGTTTTGTATTTCTATGTTGTCCATAACTGAATCTATGTTCATTTATTTTTGGGTTGGCAACACACCTTTTCTTTCCGCCAGTTTTGAATCTGGCCAATCAAAAATTTCTGTAATTAATTTTCAGCCTATCACAGGCTTCTTGTTCGATTCTGAGTGTAACTTTGAGATTAGCCAATTAAATTGAGAGGGTGTGGCTGGTTTATTCTTGAATTCTCTTGAACCTTCCCTGAGGGTATATAAACTGCGGCTTTTCATGTTTCCTTGCCAATTGATCATCGTCAATCTGTGTGTGTATTAAGGCAGGAGGCGGGGCCTCCTCTTTCTTCGGCCAGCAGAACATCTATAATGTAATGGCCACATAAAATTCTATCTTTCTTGCTGTCTCCGCTACTTTATCTGAGGGAACGGTCCGAATCTTTAAACTATGTAATCTACTTTTCTAAAAATGTAACTTTCCTTTCGGCTAATGTAAAAACTTCATAACATCTTTAATTGTAAATCGGGGATAGAGAGTGAGTTACCCTCTCGGGCTCTCCTTCATTTTCGTTTGAGGTGACTACGTTTTCGTAACTGCTTTCTTCCTGTAATGTGTTAAAGTGATTTCCATGCGAGCCACCTCCGTAGTTTGGGAATAGCCCCTGTTTCATTGCCCAAGAGCCCTGTAGGTTTTTAATTTTTCATTATCTGGAGAGCAGTGTTCGACTCCATTCAGTTTGTGTTTCGGGCCGTTTACTTAACCTGTTCTTTTTCGCAAAGGCCCTATAGATTAGGTACTAGATACCCCTGTTTCAATTTGTAAGTTGGACCATGGGGAGCCAGAGAGTGTAAGATTTTTGATGTTGCCTCGAGTAGGCTGGAAGAAATGGAGAGCCTGTTAGCTCTTTTCAAAGTTTTGTAATTGTAAAGGGTGCCTCTGGAAGGCTTGACATTGTAATTGAGGGAACAAGTGCTCTCGATTTAGGGGATTTCTGCCCTTGACTTAATGGTTCCTAATTTTTAATTAAAGTTTTGTAAACTGGATCCGGTGTCTCTGGAAATGTAAAACTACGGGCTTGAAGCCCATAATCTGTAAAGTTCACTTGTCTTGAATTTTCCTAGTCTTGTTTCAAGATTGCTTTTGTACCTGGTATGTTGTTATGTTCATTAAGTGAAAAACTGTTAAGTTTCAAGTTCTAAAAAAAACATAACCTTCAGTTCAAGTTTAAATTATTTTTGATATTGTAGATAGACCCATTCACCCCTGTACTTTCTTTAACCTCTTTCTGCTCCACGAATATCCCCGTAACACCTTGGAATGTATGTTTTAGTTAATAGCATTTAGCCTTTCAAATACTTTGCCATTTCTTTCTTTCTTTCTTTCTTTCTTTCTTTCTTTCTTTCTTTCTTTCTTTCTTTCTTAATCCGTTTACCTTCCAGGGTTGGTTTTTCCCTCGGTTTCAGCGAGGCATCCTGCCTCTACCGCCCCAAGGGCAGTGTCATGGAGCGTGAGACATTGGGTCGACGGGATACAAGTGGGGAGGAGGACAGTACCTCGCCCAGGCAGCCTCACCTGCTATGCTGAACAAGGGCCTGCCATTTACTTGGTAAATAAATTAATTCTTTCTAAAATTCTCATCGCTTAACCTCGACGACTTGGGGGAGAGGAAGTAAGTTACTTCTTTGCATTATTGAAAGGGGTACTTGAAACATGCCTGTGCTCAATTTTAAGAATATCGTTGGAATAAGTATGATGTCGTTAAAGTACTGGAGAGATAAAGAAAAGTTCTTCATCCAGAACTGGTGAAGCCATTAGTTTTCCTGTAGTAGAACTGAAAAAGATATCCTCAGCATAATTTATTTTTTCAAAGTTCTGCTTCAGTGCGATGTATATCATTTACTAGAATGTAACGATTGCACTTTTATTTCAAGTAAATTTTTCAAGAAAAAATTACATTTTGCAGAAAGTAACAATTACAAGTAAAACAGAACAAAGAAAAATACTTAAAAACAAGGACTTAAATGACACTATAATTAGGCCAAACTGAAGATAATGACCTGAAAGTTTAAAAAAAAATGGCAGGAAAAAAAAAAACGAAATATGACTTCATAAATACAGTACGCTTTTCTGTAATCAGGGGGCCATGATCAGTATTTATAAGTTAGCAATGTGTGTGTATGATGCAACAGTTAGAAGATGTAATGATCCCTTGAGTTGGCCGTGCCGTTAGGGTCACTTAGCTGTGAGCTTGCATTCGGGAGAGGGTGGGTTCGAATCCCACTGTCGGCAGCCTTGGAAATGTTTTTTCTATGGCTTCCAATTTTTAACTCCAGGAAAATGCTGGCCACGGCCGCTTCCTTCTCAATCCTAACCCTTTATTTATGTATTTATTTATTTATTTATTTATTTATTTATTTATTTATTTATTTATTTATTTATTTATTGTGAACATATCAGGTCATGAGTCCCAATTACAATGTTCACAACAATTTTTACTTAGACGTTAGAATACCTTCAGTATGATAGTGCGACTTTAAGCCAATAGGAACAAAACCTCATCAAAACCCATGGGCTGGAAGCAAGGCTCCTTAAACCACTACGAAAAAAAACCCGGCTGATTTATTGGATGCTTTGACAAAACAGGTGTATGTAATGTTTGTAGCCCTGCTTGCGGGGAAGTGACTAGCCTCAGAATGTCAGAAGCGCTGGGGTGGCCTAGAAGGCGGCGTCTTTGACGCTCTGTTCTTCCCACCTTGCCGCGAGCAGCCCATGCCGCGCCAAGAACAGTACTATATAGCTGTTGACCTTAGATCTGTGCAACACCGTCTTCCGCATTGCTAGCGTGTGTCATTCCTTTAGTGCGCCCACTACTTTGCACTGTCAAGGCAGTGAATTATAGAGCTATTATCACCACGTGGGTCTGGGACCAGTGCCAGGGAGTTCCTTAGAGAGTTTGGTCGAACGCCAAACTTAGGACACAGCTTTCTTATTGTGTGAAAAAGTTTATGTTCTCGGGCATTAGTTGGAAGTCTTGCAGATTCAGAATAACAAGAACATTCTTCGTCCCGCCTCTACATATAGCTGAGACGGGTAACCCGTACCCAGCGGCATTCAAACAGTTCGGCAAACGTTTGATCCCCCTGGCCACTCACTGTCCTAGCAGGGGGGTGATTTATGACGGCAGTGGGCTTTGAAACGGAAGTTCGCATTCCCCTTCAGAAATCCTCACAGCTCTATTGCCAATGCACCTCTTGTTAAATAGTCGTCAGTCTCTTTTTTCAGCTAAGACAATTCACACTTGCTTTGTTCGCTGTTTGAAAGTTTTGGATTATTTCTTTGCTTCGTTAATTAATATTCGTGAAGTGTGTTGCTTTTCACTTCGCTTCATGCAGTAATGTGGAGGCCGTGGGAATCACACCTGGAAATTATCGCATCAGAAAATCCTGAATTAAATCTGCCAGTGCACGCAAACGATCTTTAACCGAGCACCAGTAACAGTGATATTCGACCGAGTAGTACTGGTTCCGTGTCCGCGAGTGATACTCAGCCGGGTAGCAGAGGTTCCGCGCCCGCGAGAGATATTCAGCCGGGTAGTAGTCGTTCCGCGGAGAAAAGAAAGGCGACTGAACTTTATGTAAGCAAAGTCAACGGCTGGTATGTAACGCATACGAATACGTTATGAAGAACAACGTTCGCAAGGGTTATATTTCTGAGTCAGCTAAAATGTTGAAACTTAACAGGAAAACTATAAGTAAAATAGTAAAGTGGGGACCTACAACTCCAAAAAAGTATGATAATAATAGGGTTATCTTTAATAAAATTGATGATTTTTTCTGTGACTTGGTGAGACGCGAGGTATATACATTCTTTACTAAAGGTAAGTCACCAACCGTACAGGAACTGTTAAAACATTTGAAAAATGTGTGTGGCTTTCCTTATGAAAAACTACGCTACGACAGCTGTTGATAAAACTTGGGTTTTGTTTCCGTATTCTGAGGAAAAAACAGATTGTAATGGAATCTGCTAGAATAGTAGCTTGGCAATATGAATTAATAGACCCTCTCCGGAAGTTGCATTCCGAGGGGTGCAGAGTTGTCTATCTAGATGAAACTTGGTACGATACTCATGGCATTGTAAAGAAAGGGTGGGATGATGGAACTTGTAATTGCATACTGAAAGCAACAACATCGCGAGGCAAGCGTATTATGGTATTGCATGCCGGAGGCAGTGAGGGCTGGGTTGAGAATTGCCTTTATTTATCGGCTAAAAACATTGTAGACTGCAAAGCTGATATCCATGACGAAATGACAGCTCAAGTTTTCGAAAACTGTTTTAGGTCTCATCTTCTACAGAAGCTACCACGTGACCGAAAATGTGTAATCGTGATGGACAATGTAAGCTATTAAGGACAGTAAGTTTATGGAGTACAATAACATTCCCGTGTCAAAACCTGTACCTATCAAGGCAGTTATGTTGCAGGAAATCAAATCAGCCAATATCAGTAAAAGATGCGCTGTAGAGGAGATCGCAGCCTCATGTGGACACGAAGTTGTACGACTCCCTCCATATCACTGTATTTTAAACCCCACAGAAATGATCTGGTCTCAGCTGAAGGCGTATGTTAGGAAAAATAATGTTACGCCAACTTTGAGTGCTAGTGTGTGTCATCTTCTGCGTGAAGGAGCTGGAACGATCGGTCCTGAGAGGTGGTCTGCTTGTGTTCGAAGCACCATTAAAACAGAAGAGAAGTACATGAAACACGACACGGATAGCAACCAAGATAGATTTGTAATTCACCTAGCAGACAATGACGAGGACGACGAATAGAGGTAAGGTTAATACTGCATTTGTTTTAAAAGTAGCTAAGTTTGCTGGCTATTTTTTGTCCGAACTACATATTTCGATATTTATTATTATTATTATTATTATTATTATTATTATTATTATTATTATTATTATTATTATTATTATTATTAATCTGCTTACCCTCCAGGGTTGGTTTTTCCCTCTGATTCAGCGAGGGATCCTCAAGGGCAGTGACCTGGAGCGTGAGACATTGGGTCGGGGGATATAACTGGGAGAATGACAAGTACCTCGCCCAGGCGGCCTCACCTGCTATGCGGAATAGGGGCTTTGGTGGAGGATGGGAAGATTGGAAAGGATAGGCAAGGAAGAGGGAAGGAAGCGGCTTTGGCCTTAAGTTAGGTACCATCCCGGCATTTGCCTGGAGAAGAAGGAAAACACGGAAAACCACTTCCAGGATGGCTGAGGTGGGAATCGAACCCACCTCTACTCAGTTGACCTCCGAGGCTGAGTGGACACCGTTTCAGCCCTCGTACCACTTTTCAAATTTCGTGGCAGAGCCGGGAATCGAACCCGGGCCTCCGGGGGTAGCAGCTAATCACACTAACCACTACACCACAGAGGCGGACAATTATTATTATTATTATTATTATTATTATTATTATTATTATTATTATTATTATTATTATTATTATTATTATTATTCCAGTCCCTAGTTCGTGATTTTACTTTTCCTTTGCCGGGCGAGTTGGCCGTGCGGTTAGGGGCGCGCAGCTGTGAGCTTGCATCGGGGAGATAATGGGTTCAAGCCCCACTGTCGGCAGCTCTGAAGATGGATCTCCGTGGTTTCCCATTTTCACACCAGGCAAATGCTGGGGAAGTACCTTAATTAAGGCCACGGGCACTTCCTTCCCACTCCTAGGCCTTTCCTAGCCCATCGTCGCCATAACACCGATCTGTGTCGGTGCGACGTAAAACAAATTGTAAAAAGTTGTTGTACTTTTCCTTTCTATACTGAAAGCAAGACACTGATATTAGCAGCATAAAATTAATATTTTAATAGGCCTACTTTGGTACCAATTTAAGTCTAATCTTTGTCGAGTTTATTTGCCAATTCCTTCTTCCTGATTTTTCTTTCTTTCTTTCTTTCTTTCTTTCTTTCTTTCTTTCTTTATTTCTTTCAACATCTGCAACCAACGCACGGGTTAAGCACGAAACAAATTATTCTGCGATATTGGTTCGTGGTTCATGATGAAGTTTTTATATTTATATTTTGACTTTAGAATAAATTAAATCTTAACATGTTTAAATAATCGACGCAAAATGCGACAACCTTGCTTTTCACAGCGCTCATTGCCTTTTAAACGACACGCGCCCCTTGTGTCCAGAGGAAAGGAACCGACTGACAATTCTCATTATTACCAGGGTGGGCCAAGTTTTGAGATCAGAAGATACCGCCTGGGTATGCGTTGAGCGTCAGGACTATACATATTCTGTCCCCCTGTGGGTGAGGTCTGTAGTATAACATCCATGGTATCCCCTATCTACCGTACTAAAAAGTGCCCCGCGGGCTCCTACCCTAGTGGGCGGGGGCGGTAGAATAACATCCACGATATACCCTGCCTGACTTAAGAGGCGACTAAAAGGTACCCCAGGAGCTTTATTTATTTTATTTGGCGTATGATGAATAATGACAACTTATAAACTATTTACACAACCAGTGAAAGATAAGTACAAAGTAAATACAAATTATCATATCTATATAGTCAAAGCAATTTACAAAGTTTGAAAGAACAAGAAGAAAACACAATATATTTACATCACTATCCACCTATCAACTCTGACAGTTCGTATATACACATTGAGTGCGAGCCACTTCACTGCTTCGGGTGTTGCTGAGTTGAGGTCTTCCATGGTGCCAGTGAAACCACGGAGCATTCTTGCACTACACGTTTCATTGTTTGGCGAACCTCCCCACAGTCACAGTATGGAGAAACTGACCAGCCCCAGGTATGAAAAGTAGATTCTATTCTACCTACCCCACATCTCATGCGATTTAGTCTACTCCAGATGCAGCGTGGCAGATCGAAGCCTGCCAGTTTTGTGGATGGATTATTAATATCCACTATGTTCCAGGACCTAATAACAGTGGATTGGTGACCAGAGGGCCCTTAGTTGAGTCCCGGCATTGTTTTGTTTACTTTTATGTCAGGCTCCTCACTTTCAGTTATCCAATCCCACCTCCTTTAGTCAACTCTTGCTCTTTCCCGACCCCGACAGTATTTTTTTTTTTTTTTTTGCTAGAGGCTTTACGTCGCACCGACACAGATAGGTCTTATGGCGACGATGGGATAGGAAAGGCTTGGGAGTTGGAAGGAAGCGGCCGTGGCCTTAATTAAGGTACAGCCCCAGCATTTGCGTGGTGTGAAAATGGGAAACCACGGAAACCATTTTCAGGGCTGCCGATTGTGGGATTCGAACCTACTATCTCCCGGATGCAAGCTCACAGCCGCGTGCCTCTACGCGCACGGCCAACTCGCCCGGTACCCCAACAGTATTAAAGCATTCGAGACCTTAGGGAGTCTTTCATTTTCACACCCTTTGTGGCCCTTGTCCTTGTTTGGCCGATACCTTCATATATCGAAGTGCAAGACCCCTTCCATTTTTCTCCCCTGAAATGAAATGAAATGGCGTATGGCTTTTAGTGCCGGGAGTTCCCATGGGCAAGTTCGGCTCACCAGATGCAGGTCTTTTGATTTGACTCCCGTAGGCGACCCACGCGTCGTGATGAGGATGAAATGATGATGAAGACGACACATATACCCAGCCCCAGTGCCAGCTGAATTAACCAATTATGATTAAAATTCCCGACCCTGCCGGGAATCGAACCCGGGACTCCTGTGGCCAAAGGCCAGCACGCTAACCATTTAGCCATGGAGCCGGACTTCTCCCCTGATTAGGGTTACTAGAGAATGGTTGCGCAGTTGTACTTCACCTTAAAATAATAACCACCACCACCATGACAGACTATTCTGCAAGAAGTACACTGACTTCAGCTCTGCAAGAAACAACCCGTAATTAATAGAGAAATCAAAATGACATAAGTTAGTAAACTGCTTGTTATCATTGTCCGCGCCATGTCATTTTCAATCGAGCAGTAGTAATACTATGGTCCGTTTCGAAGCCAGATTGGTGGGAATTTAGAATTTGGTATTTAAACAGATGTTCACATATCTGCGCATGTACATTTTTTTTTCTAAAGGCTTACTAAGTGCACAGAGGATGCTGATGGGCCCTAAATCACTGCAGACTGTTAGTGTTTTATCTTTAGGTACATACACTGGCTCGCTTTATGACTCATCAATTCTATTCTGAAGGAAACATTTAAAATACATAGTCAAGGGCAGGAAGGAAAATGCTAGTGCGGGCAGAAACCATGGATACTGAAATGTTATCTGGACCTTTAGCTTTCGTGTGAATTGAATAGACAGTTTTTTTTTCTACCTGTGAAGGGTATATGTACATGGAATAGAACTTGTCTCTGTTACTTGAAGGAAGAACCGAGCGTGTTAACGCGCTACGGCTTTGGAGTCAAGCTCTGCGTTCGGGAGACGAGTGGGTTCGAACCCCACTGTTGACTGTCCTGAGAATGGTTTTCTGTGGTTTCTGACTTTCACTTCTAGACAAATGTTGGGGCAATTCGTATTCATAGGCCACAATCCTTCCATCTCCTTACCCAATTTAATTCACCAACATTCATTTAATCTTCATTAGCTCCGCAACTGAGGCTAGCGTCAGGAAGGGCATTCGGCCGGAAACACATGCCACATAATTTCATCGCATCTCATCTCATCCAGGACCCCGTATCACGAAGCGGGACTAAGGAGTAGAAATACACTTGGAAGGGAGACGTCTATAATGTATGGCAGTCACTGATGCGTTCAGAGAACTTGATTTAGAGAGTGATTTCACACAACAAATGGAGTAATAGGTATCTGGTTATCTAGAAGGATGACTAACTCCAATATCAAGTGATTTTGCAGCACGCAAGTAGCTGAGGAGCTTTTAGAGTTCCGGAAGAAGTTTCATGTGTACTTCACTTGAGTGTTTTTAATGACATGTTTTTTTCCGTTACATGAAATCCTTGTAATAACGTGGAAGTTTCGATTTCATACATTTTTCCTGGCTTTGCACCGTTTACTTATCAATTACTTAATACGGTTACTGAAGCATGGTGTTGATTGGGAATTCTTTTATGAGGCGTCTGCTTTTCACAGAGAGGACGTACAAAGCTGTTGAACAGGAGTTTTTTTTCTGATCTACGTTATTAGTCTGAAAAAAACCACATTGTAAGGTAGTAATTCAGCAGCAGTACGAAAAATGTTAAGTCAAATTTACTGAAGTATCGAACAAGAATTGCTTTACCGGGCGAATTGGCCGTGCAGTTAGGGACACGCTGCCGTGAGCTTGCATCCGGGAGATAGTGAGTTCGAACCCCACTGTTGGCAGCTCTGAAGATGGTTTTCCGTGGTTTTCCATTTTCACACCAGGCAAATGCTGAGGCTGTACCTTAATTAAAGAGTAGCGTTACAAAAATGTTGCAAGGTTTGGGCTGGGAAGACTTGGGAGAAAGAAGACGAGCTGCTCGACTAAGTGGTAGGGCCTATGTTCCGAGCTGTCAGCGGAGAGATGGCGTGGAATGACATTAGCAGACGAATGAATGGTATCTTTAAAAGTAGGAAAGATCACAATATGAAGATAAAGTTGGAATTCAAGAGGACAAATTGGGGAAAATATTCGTTTATAGGAGGGGGAGTTAGGGACTGGAATAACTTACCAAGGGAGATGTTCAATAAATTTCCAATTTCTTTGAAATCATTTAAGAAAAGGCTAGGAAACAACAGATAGTGAATCTGCCACCCGGGCGACTGCCATAAATGCAGATCAGTATTGATTGATTGATTGATTGATTGATTGATTGATTGATTGATTGATTGATTGATTGATTGATTGATTGAAGGCTAAGGCCACTTCCTTCCCACTCCTAGTCCTTTGCTATCCCATCGTCGCCATAAGACCTATGTACACCTATGTCGATGAGACGTAAAGTAAATTGTAAATATATATATATATACTGAACCCTTGTCCGACTCGTTGACTGAATAGTCAGCATACTGGCCTTCGGTTCAGAGGGTCCCGGGTTCGATTCCCGGCCGGGTCGGGGATTTTAACCTTCATTGGTTGATTCCAATGGTCCGGGGGCTGGGTTTTTGTGCTGTCCCCAACATCCCTGCATCTCACACACCACACTAACACTATCCTCCACCACAATAATACGCAGTTACCTACACATGGCAGATGCCGCCCACCCTCATCGGAGGGTCTGCATTACAAGGGCTGCACTCGGCTAGAAATAGCCACACGATATTATTATTATTTATACTGAACCCTTGGTGGTAAGGTCATGGGTTCAATATGAATAAAAATGCTTTAGAATTTTGTTTCGGAGTGGATACAGTGAATACAGCATATTTCCAGTTCACGTGGTAGGATTGCTCCAATAATTGGCGTGTTTAGGCGACTTAAAGAGGTCCTATCATTTTCTGGATAGAGATCGTTGTATTATTCTTTCATACATTCTCAGATAACTTATATGATTTTTGTTCAGGGTTCCAGGTATAAAACAGATTTGAAACCACTATGAAGTCTACAGAATAGGGCCTTTACAAATTTGTTAGGAGCACCATATTTAACACCAACTAAAGTTCTTTATGATCAGACTAGGATACTACCTTTGGAATTAGAGATTAAATTCAATGCCGCTGTTTAAGTTTTCAAAAACGTTATCAATAAAGTTCATAACAATCTTATCAAACAATATAATACAGATATTCATCAGCATGACACACGCAAAAATCTGAATATTTATACACATAAAAATAAACTATAGAAATTATTGTTCAGTCCTACCGGGTCTAAAAAAGTATTTCTGTAAATTACTTAGAAAAGTAACACTTTTTGTTATTAGAGAATAATTTAGTTTTTCCAATTTTATTCTAGTTTTCGATTAGATTATTATGTGTATTATTGCACTATTTACAAGTTTAAATTCCATTGAACCTTACTGATTTATCACAAATCTTGAATATGTTCCAATTTTATCTGATGAATATTATGCATATGCCCTATGTATACAGCCCTTTGAAGTGAGAATTTCTCGTTGGGCCCTTCAAATGAAAATCCACTGCCTGTTTCCAGTCGTTCGACCGAGTCAGGAATGGAATGAATGAAGCCCCCATCTAGCGGCGAGGACGGAAATTGTGCCGGTTGCCGAAGCCTGTCGCACTCCTCTGGGACAATGATTAATGAATGACAGATGTAATGAAATTATAGTGGAGTGTGTTGCTGGAGGGAAAGATGACAGGGAAAACCGGAGCACATGGAGAAAAACCTGTCCCGTCTCCGTTTTGTCCAGCACAAATTTCACATGGAGTGACCAGGATATGAGCCACGGCTCCTTGGGGCCTTACATGAATGAATGAATAAATAAATAAACAAATAAATAAATAAAATAGTAAGCGATGAACAGAAAAATTGGCAGATAAAAGGCGCCTGACGTGTCTTAGGTAAGAAAATCGGTAACTGGGGGAGTCAACAACAGACTGAGCATTGATACTGTTGATAACGAAACACTGTCTGTTTGACTGATCTAACTTTAAACTAGGATGAACCAATTATACGCACACCTGGAGGCAACATTTCACTAATTAGTGACTAATTACAAAACTTTCTTATCGTCACAGCAGGTCTCCAGCTTGCTGGCATTTACCTGGAACGGGCGACCCTTCCGTAATCTTGCTTGACAGCCCTCACCCTTCACTTGACACGCACCACCGTTAGCATCTACTTGCGCACAGGTTCGAACACAAGTTTGTTGACCGTCACAACACACGACTGCTATAAATTTAGCTCGATTCCAGACAAGACCGATAATTCGCACAATTGTCTTACTTGACTGCTCCACACACTGAACTGCACAACACCAACCAGTAAACAACAACGACAACTACTAACACCACTCCAACAACTTCACCACGACGACACTTTCTCAACAATCACTCCTCGTTCGCAGCGAGCCTGCTTTTATATCCCCGGTGATGAAGCATTAGAATATTCAGAGTACAGCCGAACTACGAACATTCCAGTTTCACCTTCCAGGAAGTTCCCGGAGACACCAGACAAAAAAGCAGCACAATACAGAGACCGCCACATGCCCTCAGGTCACCTGGGAGATTTTCGGTGCGACTCACTCATTCCTGCTAGGAAATATGGAAGGGACTACAACAGGGCTGACAATCGCACAGGCACGTAACAATATGGAACTTAGAATTTCTTGTGTTTCTCTTTCTCACTGATACCGTATAATAAGTTGAATAAGTCACAGTCATTACGAGATCCCGAATTTTTAGGCAGTAATATCTTAGAGTGCAAACTAATTTGGTTATTATGACGTGTTGTCCAGTCCATTCTTCCGTTATGTAGCGAGAGTAACATACATACTAGGGATTCTGATGGGCCGTACCCCTAATGTTTACGCAAGACTCATAGCATAACCGTAGTGCAGGGTAGACTATACTTGTTACCCGCTTCAATAACTTTGTATTCTAACCTATTATTACTGTCTAAAAATCTCAGCTTTAGTCATTACTTACCAGAGAGAGAAATGAAATGGCGTATGGCTTTTAGTGCCGGGAGTGTCTGAGGACATGTTCAGCTCGCCAGGTGCAGGTTTTTTATACTTTGACGCCCGTAGGCTACCTCCGCGTCATGATGAAAACGACACATACACTAAAACCCCATTCCAGCGAAATTAACCAATGAACCACATCCTGTTTCCAGTAATTCGACCGGGTCAGAAATAGAATGATTGAAACCCTCATCTAGCGGCGAGGATATGAATTGTGCCGGCTGCCGAAGCCTGTCGTACTCCTAGGGGCAATAATTAATGAATGACAGATGAAATTAAATGATATTGGAGAGTGTTGCTGAAATGAAAGATGACAGGGAAAACCGGAGTACCTGGAGATAAACCAGTCCCGCTTCCACTTTGTACAGCACAAATCTCGCATGGAGTAACCGGAATTTGAACCACGGAACCCAGAGGTGAGAGGTCGGCGCGGTGCCGCCTGAGCCACGAGGCTCCCGAAATTAGCCAATTATGCTTAAAATTCCCACCCGGGACCCCTCTGACCAAAGGCCAGTACGCTAACCATTTAGTCATGGAACCGAACGCCAGACAGAGAGAGAGTTCAGCGGTTAATGACCAGGACAGCAATTAGGGGAACCGACAGAGAATTACTACCGCGCTAGTTAGTGCTGGCGAGCGCCCATAGTCACACGTTCTTTCTTCTTCACTGACCAACCGCCGGGACAATCTCATTCAGTTCGATGGCCGTAGACGTTTTCAAAATTGTATTTCGTTGACAGATCTACAGTTTTCTGCCAATAATAATAATAATAATAATAATAATAATAATAATAATAATAATAATAATAATAATAATAAACGCCCGAGGGCTGTGAAGTCTCGCGGAGACAGACTGAGCTTAATGAAAATCACATAGTTTTCAAATTTCTTGACGGATAGGTTCAGCCATCATAATTTGTATCTCACGAGAAACAGAAATAATCAATTTAATCACAAAGATGTATCGAACAATAAAGGTTTAAGTTAATGCTGACCCTGGTTTTTTTTTCGTTTAAAACAATAAATGTCCTAGAAACGTATATAATAATGGTTTGGGTTTTCATTTAAAATAAGAACATTTGTTGATTTCGTTTGGTTTTAACTTACCGGTACTGTAAATAATTCATGTTTACAAGTCACTCGAATTGAAATGTTTAACGAGTTAATAACAAATTATATATTAATTTAGAAAAGATCGTTCTGTTAGTTAAGAAGAAAAACAAATAATTTGTTATCATATTTCATTCCTGAAAAATGTGGATTAAATAAATTTAATATTGATAATCCAGAACTAAACGTGTTGTTAAAACCACCAAGAAAATCTTATCACTTTTAATTAAGCAAATAATGTTTATTTATTTATTTTATTTATTTATTTATTTATTTATTTATTTATTTATTTATTTATTTATTTATATGTGAAAGAGAACAGTGTATTTCTCACGACTACTCAAATTGTGTACCAAAGGACTCGAAGAGCAACAAGAACATAAAGAAGAAGAAAAAAGAAAAAAACGCAATTTGTTTTTGTAATTTTAAATTCAATGTGTAATGTACAACCAAATAACTTCCTTAATGAAAAATAAGGTGAGGGGGGGATAATTACTAATAATTACTATTAAAAGAAACCAGTTTTCCCTTTGCGAAAATCTCACGGCCATCCATCAACGGCTGCTAATTTCAGATGGAAATAAGCCATAAGACACTGCCTGCACGGTTGCTAGGTAACACTGTCTGACCATCCATCCATACCTTACATCACTGCCTGAACGGTTGCTAGGTAACACTGTTGGACCATCCATCCATACCTTACATCACTGCCTGCACGGTTGCTAGGTAACACTGTCTGACCATCCATCCATACCTTACATCACTGCCTGCACGGTTGCTAGGTAACATTGTCCGACCATCCAACCATACCTTACATCACTGCCTGCACGGTTGCTAGGTAACACTGTCTGACCATTCATCCATACCTTACATCACTGCCTACACGGTTGCTAAGTAACACTGTCTGACCATTCATCCATACCTTACATCACTGCCTGCACGGTTGCTAGGTAACACTGACCATCCAACCATACCTTACATCACTGCCTGCACGATTGCTAGGTAACACTGTCTGACCATTCATCCATACCTCACATCACTGCCTGCACGGTTGCTTAGGTAACACTGTCTGACCATTCATCCATACCTTACATCACTGCCTGCACGGTTGCTAGGTAACACTGTCTGACCATTCATTCATACCTTACATCACTGCCTGACGGTTGATAGGTTGCATTTTCTGACCATTCAACCATACCTTACATCACTGCCTGCACGGTTGCTAGGTAACACTGTCTGACCATTCATCCATACCTTACATCACTGCCTGCACGGTTGCTAGGTAACATTGTCTGACCATCCAACCATACCTTACATCACTGCTTGCAGGGTTGCTATTGTTACAATTCAGTCACACATTTTGTCACGTCACGTTGCACATATTTTCGGATGACCCTGAGCCATAACACATATTTACGAAAATCCACAGCCTGCTTCCAGTCATTCGACCGGATCAGAAATGCCGGCTGTGGAAGCCTGTCGCACTCCTCTGGGGCAATTATTAATGACTGACAGATGAAATGAAATGGAATGATATTGGAGAGTGTTGCTGGAATGAAAAATTACAGGGAAAACCGGAGTACCCGGAGAAAAAACCTGTCCTGCCTCCGCTTTTTCCATCACAAATCTGACATGGAGTGACCGGGATCTGAACCACGGAATACAGCGGTGAGAGGCCGGCGTGCTGCCGCCTCATCCACGGAGGTTACAACAAATATTTTATGTCAAAACAAAAAAAGTACAGTAAATGGTTTGATAAAAGGTAGATGGCTCTACCTGGATAGCATTGTTTGCCTGGTTGCCTACCGCCGTTGCTTAAGGAGAAGTAACGGAAATTATTATACCAAACGTTAGGCATGCATTTGAATGGAATTTATTTTCTTACAGGTGAAACTGTCCGGCTCCATGGCTAAATGGTTAGCGTGCTAATCTTTGGTCCCAGGGGTCCCGGGTTCGATTCCCGGCCAAGTCGGAGATTTTGACCTTAAATGGTTAATTCTCTTGCCTCAGGGACTGGGTGTTTGTGCTGTCCCCAACATCCCTGCAATTCACACACCGCACATAACCCTATCCTCCACCACAATAACACGCAGTTACCTACACATGACAGGTGCCGCCCATCCTCATCGGAGGGTCTGCCTTACAACGGCTCCAACCGGCTAGAAATAGCCACACGAAATTATTAGGCTATACAGGTGAAAATGAAACAAATGAACTTCTTATTACCGGCCTTAGTGCCCTTCTGGAAGGTGGGGAGGGTTAGATTCCCTATTACCGGGCGAGTTGGCCCGTGCGGTTAGGGGTGCGCAGCTGTGAGCTCGCATCCGGGAGAGAGTGGGTTCGAATCCCACTGTGGTAGCCCCGAATATGGTTTTCCGTGGTTTCCCATTTTCATACGAGGCAAATGCTGGGGCTGTACCTTAATTAAGGCCACGGTCGCTTCCTTCCTATTCCTATGCCGTTCCTGTCCGATCGTCGCTATAAGACCTATCTGTGTCCGTGCGCCGTAAAGCAAAAAAAAAAAAAAAAAAAAAAAAAAAAAAAAAAAAAAGAAAGATAAAGAAAAGATTCCTTATTGTGCCGGGCTGAGTATTTCAGACGGTTGAGGTGCCGGCCTTCTGAGCCCAACTTGGCAGGTTCGATGCTGGTTCTGTCCGGTGGTAGTTGAAGTTGCTCAGATACGTCAGCCTCGTGTCGGTAGATTTACTGGCACATAAAAGAACTCCTGCGGGACAGAATTCCGACACCTCGGCGTCTCCGAAAACCATAAAAGTAGTTAGTGGGACGTAAACATTATTTACAATATGCTTTATGTCGCACCGACTTAGATAGATCTTATGGCGACCTTAGGATAGGAGAGGGCTAGAAGTAGGAAGGAAGCAACCGTGGCCTTGATTAAGGTACAGACCCGCCATTTGTCTGATGTGAAAATGGGAAACCATCTACAGAGCTGCCGTCAGTGGGGTTCGAACCCACTATCTCCCGAAAGCAACATTTTGGTTTTGGCTGGGGGTTTAACGCCGGGTGCCCTTCAGATTCCCATATGATATTTTGAGATGGAAATCTCAAATCAGGATCGATTGGAAGTCAAGTCTTTGGGGAAGAAACCAGCAGCTCAGCTAAGATGCTGAGTCATGTAATGTTATCATTGTGTACTTAAGTGTACAGTACAGCGAAACCTAGCAGTCAGAAAAACGATGAGATCTCTGTATGATAAGAGGCTAATGATCCATACGTCGTGCGTGTCTTGGACGCCTGGTGGTCATGATTGTTAAGGCCTTGAAGTCTATGTGGTCTGACACCGTGTTAAGCCCGTTCCAGTCCCGTTGGTGGTAAATATTACCATCAGAATGTTGAACATAAGTATAGGAGAGGTAGTGGTATACTATTCATGTTCACTACATTTCGTGACAAAAGCCTGGATTCAATATTATAAAGCTCGGCGCAGTATTAATACGTATACAGGTTGGTCGGAAATGACGTCATCCGGGTATATGCGTGTGAGAGGATTGGCAATACTGATAAATAATATGAAAATAATAACTTGATATCTATATCCGTTGTCATTTTTTTATGAGCACTTGGCTTAAGACAAGCTTGAGGGCACCAATCGAACGAGAAACTTTCGCTCGGGGACCGATTTGAACAGGGACCTCCGAAGTGACAGGATTGGTCATAACAAGTACGCTAACGATGACATCGGCTGAAACCCACGGTGTGTTTGTGTCTGATGCTGACTGCTCGGCATGGCCCTCAAGCCAGTCTAGGCCACGCGCAGATTTAGCAACACCGCATCACAGCGCCCATTTGAATTCGCCCGCGGAGCGATCTGATTGGCTAACTTCAGCAGCTGGTAAAATGACAATGGCGCGAGATATCCAATTATTTTTTTCAAATTAATTATCAGCATGATCAAACCTATAACGCTCATATATCTGGTTCACGTTGATTCCGACCACCCTGTAGAATGAGGGCATATGACTCTGTTGGTGTCCGACTCGTTGGCTGAATGTTCATCGTACTGGCCTTAGGTCCACAGGGTCCCGGGTTCGATTCCCAACCGGGTCGGGGATTTTAACCTTCATTGGTTGATTCCAGTGGCCCGGGGGCTGAGTGTTTCTGCTGTCCGCAACATCCCTGCAACTCACACACCACACATAACACTCTCCTCCACCATAATAACACGCAGTTACCTACACAGGGTAGATGCCGCCCATCCCCAACGGAGGATGCATTCGGCTAGAAATAGCCACACGAAATTATTACTATTATTATTATTATTATTATTATTATTATTATTATTATTATATTATATATATAATTCGCTGGGGCCATCAAGGACCACGTTAAGTCTTGTTGCATTTGACACTGAACTTGGTCTTCTTTAGAGCCCAAATTTCCCTCATTCTTTGTGAGTGGGCCTGCTTACGCTCCTCTGTCCAAGGGGCACCGTGTCTTCTCTTCGGTTGTTCGTCTCGGTTTAGCCCGTTCGTCAATATTTTCTTGCGGAAGAGATCTCTGTTAAAGGCGTCTTCAGCTGAGATATGTAGCATTTGCAGGTCTTCTTTGGTATTTCTAAACCAGGGAATTGTGGTTTTGGGGTTTTAATAAAAAAAGTGAAAGATTTCTTTAGTTAACTTTCTTCTGTCCATTCTTTTCAGATGACCGTAAAATCGTGCCCGTCTTTTTCTGATTGTGTCGGTAATTTTCTCTATTTTGCTGTAGACTTCCTTGTTGGATCTCTTTTGATGGATTTCATTTCTGTACTTTGATCCCAAGATTCCTCTCACAATTTTGCGTTCTCTTTTCTCCAGTTCTTCAAGGAGTCCTTTGTTGGCATTTAGAGACAGGGTTTCGGCTGCATATAGAACTACTGGCTTCAGAACTGTTTCATAGTGACGTATCTTGGTGTTTTGGGAAAGGCATTTTTTTGTTGTAGATTGTGCGGGATGTTTGGTAGGCTATTTCCAGTTTGCGTACTCGCTCCTGAAGTGCTTCTTTGTACAGTCCATTTTTCATGATGATCTCACCCAGGTATTTGAATTTGTCTACTCGGGTGATGTCCCCGTATTTTGTATTATTATTATTATTATTATTATTATTATTATTATTATTATTATTATTATTATGTTGTTGGTAATTCGTCTGTCGGGATGGCGACGTTTAAACTTGAGCACACCCCTTAGTGTTATTTGACAGGAGCAGCCTATGTGCCGACATCCGGTTTCACCCTCTTCTTACATTATTTTCATCATGATCTCACACCGCGATGAGCAGGTCGCCCATGGATGTCAACTAGAAATCCGTGCGCCATTCAAGCCGAATACGTCCTTTTACACTCCCGGCACTAAATATATACGCCAAATAAATAAATAAATAAATAAATAAATAAATAAATAAATAAATAAATAAATAAATAAATAAATAAATAAATATTTAAATAAATAAATAAATAAATAAATAAATAAATAAATAAATAAATAAATAAATAAATAAATAAATAAATATAACAAAAGGGCGACCCACGAATGTTGAACTAAGTATGCTTGAACACAACTTATTTTCTCGAGAAGTACTTGGATTTTCAAAACGACCATTCTTGAATTTGCAATGTCCATTAGTCTTATACTAGGTGTAGAAAATAGTGTAATTGCATTTTTAAAAATGAGTGTCGTCACCTGGAAAAGAACTGTAAGTTCGATTATGACCCTCTTCGTAACATGGCCGATAGTGAAGTTCGGCTTCATGGCTACCGACCTCGGGTCCTGGGTTAGATTCCCGGCTGAGCCGAGGGACTTAAATCGTAAACGGTTAATTCTCATGTTTCTGGGACTGAGTGTTTGGAATGTCCCCAACTCTCACACCACACAAAATATTATACTCCATTACAATAATTTGGAAGCAATGGAGAGGTAAGCGAAAGTACCTCATCCCGCACTGGTAAAACTACTGGTTTCTTGCCAATTACTAATTACTTCCCAACTCTGGACGTATCGCACGTCAAAACTCACGCGACTGAAACCAGACCCTCGATGAGGCAGTAATAATAACGTAAGCAATCCTGTAAATGAACAGTACTCACGAATATGGAGCGGTAGGTTTCTCCGTAGAAGACGATGGGTACGGTGAGTTGGATCTCCGGGCTGGACGTATCGTGTTCATCGCGCTGCAGATTCTTGTCCAGTGCCGGTCCATAGTCGTAGAACCGCGACTTGGGAAGCGCTCTCGCCACTGACACCAATGCGATCAGGACGCCCAGTAGTAACAGTAACGGCCTTGAATTGTACCTGTTGGAGAATAAAATTTCTTAATAACAATAGGTGTGAATTTTCAATAATAATAATAATAATAATAATAATAATAATAATAATAATAATAATAATAATAATAATAATAATAATAATAATAATAATAATAATAATAATACATTATTTGATTAAATAATTTAATTACTTAAGCAAGCTTGCGTGTGGGCTTGTGTACATTACTTATATTAAATACATTGACTTATAAAATCATTTCAATGGCAAGTGGCTAAAAATTGCATAAATGCCAAGTAAAAATATGGCATCCGTTTAGTCTTAATTTATTTACCTAGTTTCCCTTCACCATGTGAGTAGTTACTGGAGAAACATGATAATAATTGTATATATGTAGGCCTACAAATTTTACTTCAATTAAATACGGAAACAATTTTTAATTAATTCATTGATTAAATAAATATTTTTATTATTATTAATGTTAATTCACAATTACAACAGTTCAATCTACATTTCAGTGAATCCCACATAAGCAAGCTTGCGTGTGGGCTTGTGTACATTACTTACTTTAAATACATTGAGTTATAAAATCATTTCAAAGGCAAGTGGCTAAAATTTGGATTAATGGAAAGTTAAAATATGGCATCCGTTTAGTCTTGATTTATTTACCTAGTTTCCCTTCACCATGTGAGTAGTTATTAGAAAAACATGACCGAGCTCGATAGCTGCAGTCGCTTAAGTGCAGCCAGTATCCAGTATTCGGGAGATAGTAGGTTCGAACCCACTGTCGACAGCCCTGAAAATGGTTTTCCGTGGTTTCCCATTTTCACACCAGGCAAATACCGGGGCTGTACCTTAATTAAGGCCACGGCCGCTTCCTTCCCAATCCTAGCCATTTCCCGTCCCATCGTCGTCATAAGACCTATCTGTGTCGGTGCGACGTAAAACAACTAGCAAAAAAAGAAAAAAAAAGAAAAACATGATAATAATTACTGTAGGTCTGCAAATTTTACTTCAATTAAATACTGAAACATGTTTTAAAAACTTATATGTATCCAGAAAATTCAGATACGTTTACATGTTCTTCCTTTCTCTAGCGTCCTATGTTTACATAATAAAATAGCATAACAATAACAACAACAATAATAATAAATCATTTGATTAATTAATTAATTAATTAATTAAGCAAGTTTGCGTGTGGGCTTGTGTACATTACTTACTTACAATACCTTGACTTATAAAATCATTTCAAAGGCAAGTGGCTACAATTTGGATTAAGGGCAAGTGATATCAAAATTTTTACCATTTTTATATTATTGTTATTTATTAATATGTCAGATGCCCTCTTTAAAATGGTGTATGAATTATGATGATATGATAACTACAAGTGTGCTTTTTAAAATAATTTATATGATGATGCACGCTAGATTTCTGCTGTGAGTAGACATGACGGTCTCTTGCAAGTCACTTGACCAACGTTCTAGTCAGTGGTACAATGCTAGGTATTTGTATTACTTACGAGATGGTGACTCTAAGGCTTTCAAAGTTGTTCAGGATTCTAAGCCCTATGAAAATGATGTAAATATAACCAAACTGGAATGTGTTGGTCACCTTCAGAAACGTATGGGGACAAGATTGAGAAGACTAAAATCATGCATAAAGGGAAAGAAACTTAGTGATGGTAGAATATTAGAAGGTAAGAACAGATTGACTGATTCAGTCATTGATACTCTCCATAATTACTGTGGTCTGACCATCAGGAAAAATACTGATAATGTGGAAGCAATGAGGAGAGCTGTCTGTGCATCATATTTCAACATTTATTCCAGTAATGAAAATCCTGTACATGGCTTGTGTCTTTCAGGGACAGACAGCTGGTGCAAATATAACAGGAGCAAAGTAACAGGGGAGAAATATAACCATCCTCATAGTTTGCCATCAGCCATTATGGATGAAATCAAACCAATTTTCAGGGATATTTTTGACAAAAATCTGCTGAAAAAATGCCTGCACGGCAGGACACAAAAGCCAAAGGAATGTGTCAATAGTGTCATCTGGAATCGCCTATCCAAAACAGTGTTTGTGGGTATCAGCACTCTTCATTTTGGTGTATATGATGCTGTTTCAAGTTTTAACCAGGGAAACATCACAAGTTGCAAAGTTCTGAAGGTGTTAGGGTTGAATGTTGGGTGTCGTACTGTTGATGCAATGTTGCATAAAGACCTGGTAAGGCTAAGGTTTGCTGAAAATGCCCTTTAAAAGAAAAGCTTTTCAAGGCAAAAAGGACAGGAGAGGTGCCAAGAAGAGACTACAAGAGGAATTTGTAGGAGATAAAGATAATCCAAGCTATGGACCTGGCATGCATTGATGTGGTAACTTTGAAGCCCGTTTCCCGTAAGTTTACTTTTTAATACTTAAGGTGCATTTTCTCAGCCAGTTTTGAATATATGAACTTGAAATTTGTAAGACATACTTACAAATACCTCTTTCAATTGCTGAAACAACAGTTTTTAATTTGTCTGAATATTACAAATTTTATTAGCAAAAATATATTCAAAAAATACCAAAAATATCTAGTTTCAAAATAAAAAATAATATCTTCCTTAAGTAGGTCGTTATAAAATTATGCTTGTTTCGGTAGAAGACCAAGATATTCAACTATAAGCTGCAAAAATTTGAAGTGTCTACCTCCAGTGGTTTCAGAGAAAAGGTACAATATAAACAGCCGATTTTATCATTGGGAGCATAGGGCATTCCGTACCCTCTTAAAATCTCAGCTAAATTGAAAATTTTATCAGAGGAAAAGAAAATAAGATTTGCAAATGCATAGATTTTATCATCTCCTTGTGGGTAATGGATATCCATTTATATTTACAACTCAGATATGAAAGAGGGGAGCATGAATAAGAATAAGAATAATTGTACAGGGAGACGTAATTTGTTTTACTAAGTACAGTATGTTCTACAGTAATTACTCAAGTTATTACAGCAGTAATTGATTATTGGACGTGGAGTTATTCAAATAGTAACGATAGTACTAAGCTTGTGTTGTTTGGACGGAGTAATCGTAGGTGAAAATTTATTACATGATTCATATCTGCTTAAAGAAGCCGGATGTTCAGGCATTGTTTTAGCTTTGCCCCTTTCCTTATCTTTAATATTTCTAGGGGTAGAATATTAAAATTACGTGGTCCTATTATATATGCTGCATGTCTCCGTCGAAGTGTGTTTCGACTTGTGATTGATAATGCAGATCTTAGTTATAGTCTAGTGCCATGGCATGTAGGTTTCTGGTCCTGGAATCTATGGTAGTGCTTTACGATATGTGATGTCACAATTTTTGCATATAACGGTCTCATGTTTAAAACCTCAGCTAAATTGAAAATTTTATCAGAAGAAAAGAAAAAAGATTTGCAAATGCATACATTTTATCATCTCCTTATGGGTAATGGATACCCATTTATATTTACAACTCAGATATGGAAGAGGCGAGCATGAATAAGGAACTATATACACTCGTACATCATTTTCCTCCTGTACTATTTGTTTTACGTCGCACCGACGCAGATAGGTCTTCGGCGACGATGGGATAGGAAAGGGCTAGGAGTGGAAATACAGTGGCCATAGTTTTAATTAAAATACAGCCATAGCATTTGCCTGGTATGAAAATGGGAATCTACGGGAAAGCAACTTCAGGTTTGCCGACTGTGGGATTCGAACCCACTATCTCCCAAATGCAAGCTCACAGCTGCGCGACACTAACCGCGCCGCCAACTCGCTCGGTAAGATTGTAACTCACTTCCGAACAGTCATAATACAATTTGTAACTACAAAAAGCAAAGTCATCTCCGTACAGGCCATGAAGGCCCTTGGAGGTGTGGAAGGTAAATGCTTCCACTATCCGTAACCTCGGTACTCGGTGGGGTTGAGTGGTTAGCTCTACGCCACGGAAAACCACTTCGCGGATGGCTCAGTTGGGAATCGAATCCACCTCTACTCAGCTGACCTCCCGAGGTTGAGTGGACCCCGTTCCAGCCCTCGTACCACTTTTCAAATTTCGTGGCAGAGGCGGGAATCGAACCCCGCCCTCCGAGGGGTGGCATCTAATCACACTAACCACTACACCACAGAGGTGGACAGGTGCTTATTACTTGCTTCATAATATATTGAATAAAATATGATTTCCTTTCCCTATGTAATGTTATGCACTTAAGGAAATAATGTATCTCTTTTCAGTTATATGTGGAATATCATTAATTTGTTATGTTGTCCTTCCTTACAAGTAAAAAATTTTTAGTTACGTCCGTTTCACACTAAGCCCTCGAATGATGTTACTGGTTTTACGTTCTTCTGACCAGTTTCATGGTTTTCGGAAACCGAGGTGTGGGAATATTGTCCTGCAGGAGTTCTTTTACGCTCCAGGAAATCTACCGACACAAAGCCGCAACTGAACAGTATCTGAACCCGTCAACTTGGGCTCAAGAGGTCAGCCGTCTGTCGCCAAGCCTCTCCTCCTGGCACACACCACTGATAGCAGACGTACGGCCAAATGTCAGTGAGTTGGCTTTACGTCGCACCGACACAGATAGGACTTATTGGCGACGATGGGATGGGAAAGGGCTAGGAGTGGGAAGGAAGCGGCCGTGGCCTTAATTAAGGTACAGCCTCAGCATTTGCCTGGTGTGAAAATGGGAAACCGCGGAAAACCATCTTCAGGGCTGCCGACAGTGGGGTTCGAACCCACTATCTCCCGGATGCAAGCTCACAGCTGCGCGGCCCTAACCCGACGGTCAACTCGCCCGGTGAATTTTCAAGTGGAAAGGATTGAAAACGAATACATCCTTATAGCAAGTGATGTGCTGGATACAGTGTAATGCTTTCCAAACTGGATGTCGTGGTGCTTTGAGGTTTATGAGGTCCCACGAAGTATCTGGATTCGGAAAGTGAAAGAGAGCAGCTACGAAATGTTCCCAAATACAGTATCTCTCACTGTGATTTGAAGAAAGAAACAATATTTAAGTAATACGAAGTCCACCTCTGTGGTGTATTGTTTATCGTGCCACGCCCCCTCCCCTCCTCCCGGAAGCCCGTGTTCGATTCCATGAAAACATGCCGTGTACATTCATGTCACCTCATCCACAACGCCGTATCAAGAAACGGTTTCGGTTTAGAAGCAAACGCTACTGCTGGAAAACATTATTTTTATGGAATTGCAAATTTAAAATATGACTACAGTAAAGCCACTCGGCTTTCTTCTTTTCCTTTAATTCTTTAAATAACACAATGTGGCAACGTCATATTAACTTGACCAACTCATTATTGAAATAACAGGAAAGTTTGTCTTGTAGCAGCGATTGTATAGTTGGGGACAAATCATGACGACCTCGCCTCACACCACTACTTTCCAGCGGCAGCTCTGTGTCTATTAGCGACTTACAGGATTTACTACCTCTACTGCAGCCAGAGTTGCCAAATCGGCTACAGCACTCTACATGAAGAAAGGGTAAATACTACAGAGAATGAGGAAGAAAGTGGTTTGGCAGCCTCTCCAAAACAAACAAGGATCACTTAGAACTCGTTAACTCAGCAGGGTGCAGGGTGTGATTGACTACTGGCTTTCAGCTCGCTTCCAGGAACTGAGGTCGTCATGTTTTGTCCCCATCTATATCGCTTTGGCAGTGGTGGCTGTTCTTAAAGGGAGTGGGGTTACGTGCCCTCCCCGCCCCCCACCCTTCCCACACAGGTTCGAATCCGACTAGGTCCGGTATTATTTGAAGGTGCTCAAGTATATAATCGTCGTATCTGTAAATTTACTGGCGCGTAAAAGAACTCCTCCAAAACAAAACTCCGGGACTTTGGCGTCTCCGAAAACCGTAAATGTTCAGCGGCGCCTCAAGAAGTAGGAATTTATCAATTGATTATATTTATTTATTTAGTTAGTTCCTCTCTAGTCTGTGTGGCCCCCTCAGTTCATACGTCACGAGCCGGCACTGGCGTACCGCTTACGACATGAGATATACTGTATTGTACTGGTGTACAGTCGGCCTTAGAAGTAACAGACATGAAAGTAACGAGAACGCCCGCTCGTAGAAACAGGTGGGGACAATGGCAGGAGGGTACTCGGAATGAGGAGATGCAGGCTAATTTAGCGACAGATGAAGCTGTACGGATAAACCGGTCATGTGAGGTGAGTGACTCTGCCATGGAGGGTAAGAGGAGTAGAGGGAGACCAAGGCGATGATGGTTAGGCCAGGCCACAGAGCTAGTTACATATAGAGGATTGTGGCAGCGTTTAGTAAACCCAGTCTCTAATAATTTAAAGTTAAGAGGTGTATAACTAAACGAAACCACAAAGCTAGTTACTGGTAGAGGATTGTGGAGGCGTTTAGAAAATGCACAGAGGTTTGGAGACTGAAGGTGGTTGTATGTATCTGATATTACTCAAAGACGAATTCAAAAGTTACTTCCCAGATCTGAACACAATTATTTACGACTGTGTAAGAAATCGTTTTGTATTCATTTTTAACCGAAAGTTAGTGGTGGAAGAAGTTGAGGAAGAATTGGCAGAGCTTAAAAGTGATAGGAACTTGAAGTTAAAACTCTAAGGAGATGATTTGGGCAAATTCTGTTCTTCCTTTCCAGAAGACTTCCCACATGTCACTAACCGGCTCTTGTAGTTTTGTTGCGGTGTTCGAACACATATTCTAGCGGAGCAGCATTTTCTTTGATGACCAAAATCAAAACTGTCAAATGTGGCAGTTGAAGAAATGTGTGCGAATCCACCCTATATTCGTCCAAACATAAAAGTAATTTGTAAGACTCGCCATGCACGACTGAAATTATTTGTTTACTTTCCTCCTCTTAAAATTGTATATGGCCTAAATATGCTTCTTGTTTTATTGTTTTATTCAATTTATGAAGGGTGCACAAGCAGCTTATTAATGTGTGGGATACTTTCATTTGCTGCCTGCTGTCAATTTTTATGGATACAGTACTTTTGCATCCATCTCTTGCTGCAGGCCAGAGCAAAGTGTAGCTTCCACCGAAGTCTCGGCCTCATCCATGGTTGCGACAATATGGAAGCTGCTGGGGTAAGGACATTAGAGCACAGCCAGTGTGTCTTGAGAGTTATGAAAGGTGTTGCTCAAAGGGTTAGTCGTGCTGCAATAGTAGTTTCTAGTTCAGTGAGGAAAGCCATGGCAAACTACCTCACTCCTCATCTTGTCTAGTACGCCTCATTTTGGTGCTGCCATTGGTTTTTATGGTTTTCCTATAACTGCATAGCCTTTGGTGGTGCTATCTGAGAATCCAACCAGCCTCTGAGCTGATGACCTAACAGACAGACAGACTTTCATTTGTGGAGTAATGTATAGCACAAAAGTTTAGAATTCTGTAAGAAGTCGCGCCATGGAAAAATTTTGAAAGCACTGATGAAATTAAACCTACAACCTGTTTTCCAGTCAGCCCCCATCTTGCGGCGAGGATGGGAATTGTGCCGGCTGCCGAAGCCTGTCGCACTCCTCTGGGGAAATCATTAATGACTGACAGATGAAGTGATAGTGGAGAGTGTTGCTGGAATGAAAGATGAAAGGGAAAACCGGAGTACGCGGAGAATAACCTGTCCCGCCTCCGCTTTGCCCAGCACAAGTCTCACATGGAGTGAACGGGATTTGAACCACAGAGCCCAGCAGTGTGAGACCGACACGCTGCCACCTGAGCCACGGAGTCTACCTCTTGAAGGCACTGATATGCTGTGTAATATGTCTTTCTTGTCTGTACACTCAACCGAACAAACATTGGCCGGCAATGAAATATTTAATTTTATACATTCTCTAAACTGAGGATATCCGTAACTGTGAATAGCCGGTGACCGAAGAGATGATACTTGGAATCCTGCACAATTGTTCACCCTATTTCAAACAAGACAATTTTGAAAGAAGGTGATCTTCTGGAATGGACAATCTTTGTATGGTTGCAGTTGTGCCGACTTTGGTGTGGGCAAGACGTTTACTGCCCCCCCCCCCCCCCCACCGCAAAAATGATCTTAGAGGGGAAGAGTGCCATTCTCCCACCCCCTCCCACACAGATCTTCTCCTAGATGTTAAGTCCCTTTCAAACGTGGAGTTTGATAGTCTTCGGAGGCTGCTAAGGCATTGAATCTGCAGAAGGTGGTGAAAGGTTTTATATCAAGAAATGAGAGAACTACATTTCCCAATGTTCAAGCGGTGGAGCTTTTCACGTTTCATATCATGAAATGCATAATACACAGTAATAGGACATTTATTTTGTTATTTGCTTTACGTTGCACCGATACAGAGAGGTCTTATGGCGACGATGGGATAGGAAAGGCCTAGGAGTTGGAAGGAAGCGGCCGTGACCTTAATTAAGGTACAGCCCCAGAATTTGCCTGGTGTGAAAATGGGATACCAAGGAAAACCGTCTTGAGGGATGCCGACAGTGGGATTCGAACCCACTATCTCCCGGATGCAAGCTACAGCCGCGCGCCTCTAACCGCACGGCCAACTCGCTCGGTAGGATATTTATTAAGAAAATGTATTCATGAAGCAAGTTTTAATTTTTTTTTACTTGTGATTATTTGTATAGCTTCGTTCATGAAACATTCCTTCAAAATATTCACTGCATTTATGAATCAAGTTCTACTTTCCGTTTACTTGTGTATATTCTTGAAAACTCCGTACATAGAACTCGTGCAAATATATATTTCAGAAACAAGCTCTATTACTGTTCTGTTTTTTTTTTCGTTTGCTTGCTTGCTTGTTTGTTTGTTTGTTTGTTTGTTTGTTTGTCCAACCCTTGTCCGTTTCTCTACGAGGTCGGGTATGAGGTGAGATGAATCTGTCGTGGCGGATTTTTATGACCGGATGCCCTTCCTGACCTCAACCTCATCAGAGGAGTTAATGAAATGAAATGAATGACGTGATATATGATAATAGGAAGGGAGAGGGTGAAACCCAGTGCCGGCACATAGCCTACTCCTCTCGCTCAAGGTCTGCTAAAGGCTTAACGTCTCCATCCGACGGACGATTCACCATCAACAGCCTCATTTGCCCTCACTCCATATGAGCACTGCGGAGGGGTTTGGAATTGAATCCAGCCTTTTGGTACGCATTCTAGTGATTAGAAATTGCATATCACCACCTCGCCTACCCTGCAGGCCAACATTCTGATGGTGACATTTTTTTGACCAATGGGACTCGAACCGGCTTACCACAGTTTACGAATATTTTTATTATATAGGATTCTTTGCAATAATAGGTGTTCCTCATTTAACATGACAATATTCATGTTAATTATGCCCCCCTCATAATTACCCAATACAGTTGAGTTTACATACTGTGTAACTTGCTTGTCCTGTGTGTAATAATTGTCATGATGTCAATTAATATTTATAAGAAAACAAAAGAGGTATCTGTCTGAAGCAAAGTAAAGGGGCAAAATACTGAGAAAGAAAATTTTAGACCAGTCTTTTCTTCGATTTACCAAGCTTAAACCTATTTCGTACCGGCCAAGACATGAATTTGGAATACATCCATGAAAGAACACTTGAAGAGAATAGTCTATTCACCACGTGGTTAAGCGATGAAATAATAGGTAGTGTAGTCTATTACATAAAGAGAACTTACATGTTGGACACACTTCTTGAGCTTGCCGCTGTCCTGGAACTACTGTCCTGCTCCCTGGTCCACAGTCCACACCGCACCGAGACCCACACAGCAGCGTTGCCATCTCGTCGACTCTATTTCCATCTTCATGCCTTTTGTTTGTTCGCTATTTGTGTGACGTCCCGAGGTGAATGAATCTTCCCTAGCGCTCTTAACTATGAGGGTAGCGGCTCTTTTCATTGTTTACTGTTTCAAGTACTAGACATAACGTCCACTTCTTTTGTTATCCCTCGTTCTCCGTCACCATCTTCGTGTCATAGCTATAGTTATTCTCTTACCATTTAATTTGTCTTAACTTCTTGGGTACATTGACCCGCTTCTTCTCTGAATGGTCACTATACTGGACTTCGGTTCAGATTCCCCTGGGTTCGATTCCCCGCTGGCTCAGCTCTAGCTCGGGGGCTGGGTATTTGTGTTCGTGTTAATACACATCTTCACAAACATAAAACATTTCACACTTGTAACGGTGATCGCGAATTAGAAGTAGGAGGGGGTAATATATGCATCAAAACTTTATAAAATGCTACAAAATGGTAAGTTTTTTTATGCTCTGTGGGAGAATTTCGACTGAGAGATAAAGGTTGACAGTTTAACAGCTTAAGAGCAGTAATGGTTTTTTTAATTCAATAGTGTACAATAAAACTTTAAATAATAATAATGTTATTTGCTTTATATCCCTCAGCTACTTTTACGCTTTTCGAAGACGCCGAGGTGCTGGAGTTCTTTTACGTGCCAGTAAATCTACCGACACGAGGCTGACCTATTTGAACACCTTCAAATATCACCGGACTTAGCCAGGATCGAACCAGCCAAGTTGGGGTCAGAAGGCCAGCACCTCAACCGTTTGAGCCACTCAGCCTGGCCATTAAAACTTTCCCCAAAGGAACAATATTACAGATGTATTACGATTAAATATAAGTATCGCGTGATTATACAATTAAAAATAATTTAGTATTTGACTACACACTAAGAAACTAATAGACACTAAAGAGACTGCCAGAATGATGAATGCGCGCGGCAAATGGGTGAATCATACCTCAGTGTCCATGAAGTTGGCAAAAATAAATAAATAAATAAATAAATAAATAAATAAATAAATAAATAAATAAATAAATAAATAAATAAATAAATAAATAAATATCCCTGCTACCCTTCCTCACAGGACATGCAAAGTCTCCACTACTTGCTGTGGCGCTATACAAATCGGTTAGCTGGGACGAACGATATTTTGTGCGCATTTCCGCTTACAATTTTGTTATAATACAGTAGAACCTCGCTTAACCGAAATGTTCTGGCAAAATTGTATTTTAATGTTTTGTTTTTACCCTCTCGTGCTTAGCCGTTGATATTAGTAATTCCCTTGCTATAATTGCTCAGAGCTACTAGGCAAACCCTAGTTTTATATTTCGACTTATCCCAGAATGCACGTGTAGCATGAAACAAAGGCGTTTTTTACTCTCTAGTTCGTTCCATGATACATTTTTTCCTTGAACAAGCAGCAATTATTATTATTATTATTATTATTATTATTATTATTATTATTGTATTATTCGTCATGAAGATTATACAGACGACTCCGGCCTTGACAATAGCAGTTCTGAGAATCGAGTTACAGCAGATGATTGATTTCATGCATTGGAGTTAAAATTGAATTCGAATGTTTATTAAAATACAGTACCACACGCTTTAATTACAGTACTGTAATAAAATTACTGCATACAGTATTCAGTTCATTAGTAAACCAAAAATTGTTTCATTATTTCAAGATTGCTTCCCGCTTGTTGAACAAAGCAATGAATCTACCCCAGCTGATGATTTAATGGTGGCGCGACAGCGCTGCAGCAAGAAAATTCAGAAGAAAATCACTGATTTTATACAATGAGTGGCATTTTGTAAACATTTCAATGTTAACATACAGTTTATGCACTTTTATTTCGACATTTAACTTCCGAAAATATTTACCATGTGTCATCCGGAAAAACGCGTCAACCGAACTGGCTCCGCCCCCTTTATTTCGGATAAACGGGGTTTTACTGTAAATAAAGAAAATAAAGTAAAGAATTAGCTAATAAGACAACAGGGCTTGTACAGTCATCTGGTGGTGGAGCTTTTCACATTTAGTATCATGAAATAATTCCTAGTCTCAGCCGGCAAAACTGTAATGTTTTCTCCACAAAGTGAGGGGGCATCTCCCCCCCCCCCCCAATAACTGCCGCTACTGTTTCACATTACAAATCCACCACATAAACACGCATTAGTGAATACATCCCTCTACATAGGGTTGGCGTCCAGAAAGGCATCCGGCCGTACAAATGTGCTAAATCCGTGCAAAATGCCGACATCAGGAAACTGGAAAATGGCCAGGAAGAAGTTGGGTCACATTCCGATGTCGAGTAACGTACCAAGAAGAAGGATTTGGCCAACCACACAAATAAGTTGCGGTACCGACGTAAAGAATTGCACAGCATAGGCGCCGGCAGAATTACAGTAAATTATATACATTCAGTGGGGTGCAGTTCGAGGCGGTGTGAGCTGGGAGTAGGGTTGCCAGGCGTCCCGTATTATACAGGATTTCCCGTATTAGAAGGTCTGAAATTCTGTCCCGTTTTAAAAGCATACGGGCAGGGGCGTAACGTTAGGGCCTGCAATGCAGGCGGGCCCGGGCCTTTAACCCGCCGTTACTCGCATGGTGAGCGCGGCGCTCACCTTCGTACTATATTGCTTCTTGTTGGAATGTTACAAGACCTTCACCTTTGAAACTCCCTGTACCTTTCTAACAGATTGTTATGAAGGGGATGTGCCAGTCACTTTCATTATCTTTGAAAACAAACACCCGCAATTCATTATTAGGCACAGTAGTGTATGTTTGGTGAGCGGTGCGCTCAGTAGCGAGTAATTGTGCTACTTACATTTCGCGCTTCGTAATAAGTCAGGGTTTGTTTCATGCTTGTGTTTAATGTGAAATCTTTATACTGTGACTGTTGTTAGACAATATATACAAGTTACAATGCCATCCGCTAATCAGATACTTTCGTGGTTGGCTGAAACGGAGGAAAAAGCTCTTGAACAACGAAACTGAAAGTAATGAAACAGATGAGGTTTACGAAAATGATCATAACTGTGTTTGAGAGTGTCTGCAAGTTTTGTGAAGGAGAGGAAATTTCGTTTATTGAATTCTGTGAGATCAGTTTAAATGGCTTGTTTTACAGCTAGATGCCCTTCCTGGCGCCAACCTTAGTTGAGGTGCTAATAAAGATGAAATAAATTATGGTGAATGAAGTTGGCTAAATAGGTGAAAGGAATCGGCTGTAGTTTATGAATAGAATCTGCCCCGGCATTTGCCTGGACGCGTTAACAGAAAACTATTCTCAAGACAGCTAACGGTGGGGATCGAACTCGCGCGTCTCCCAAATGTAGAGCTTGCCTCCATAGCCATTCCACTCGGCCGTGTTCCTAAATAAATAACTATCTCAAATTGACATATTAAAAATACCTCCAACTTTATATGGGCATATTATAGCCTTTAAACGTAAAGGTGAGCGCTCCGCTCACTAGCGAGTAACGACGCACGTAAAGACCTAGCGAGTAGTGCCGGGTTAAGGGGCCCCGCGGTCTACTCGCGAAAAATAATATATATCTAGCCTAATGTCAGTCTGCATGGAAATGATCAGGGCGATTTTGTAGAATCAGTAGGAATAGCTCATTCTTTTTCTTTATAATTTGCACGCAGAGGAATCGCCACTTGATAGCATCTAGCAGCAGTTTACTATGTTGAGCGTAACACAGCAGAGCTGTTTCTCGCGACACGCTCTTCAGAAAAGGCCTACATCAAATTATTTAAAAATAATTACAGCAATGAAAATCAATACTAGAATATCACATTTGAGTTACAAAATGATATTTTCTTGCTGTGTAGTGCACCCGAGATCGTACAACCTGTGACAATAAAGTTCCCTGAATAGTCCTGTACTATCAACATAGATGAACAATGAAATGAAATGTCGTATGGCTTTTAGTGCCGGGATATCCCAGGACGGGTTCGGCTCGCCAGGTGCAGGTCTTTCTATTTGACACACGTAGGTGACCTGCGCGTCGTGATGAGGATGAAATGATGATGAAGACAACACATACACCCAGCCCCCGTGCCATTGGAATTAACCAATTAAGGTTAAAATCCCCGACCCGGCCGGGAATCGAACCCGGGACCCTCTGAACCGAAGGCCAGTACGCTGACCGTTCAGCCAACGAGTAGGACATAGATGAACAATGCACGACAGTGACCTTACTGTCCTTCGAAATAGTCCCCTACCATAACTAAACACTGCTGAAATCGGCGATACATGTCCTGAAAACTTTGCAAGAAGGCTTCCTTTGGGGATGGTGTTCAAAAGCCTCGTCACGTTTCGTTGGATGTCAGGAATATCGTCAAATCTCTTTCCTTTCAAAACGAGTTTGATGCGTGACTTTTCGGCTCTGACCTTTTTTCCAACCAGGGGATCCCGGAGAACGCCATTCCATCCTTTGCCGTTTCGTTTTAGGGTCGTACCTGAGACACCAGATTTCATCCTCAGTGACAATGCAGTTCAAGAAATTTGGTGTCGCATCCGCCGTTTCGACAAAATCCTGTGAAGCCTCTAAACGTGCCTGCTTCTGATCGTGTGATGCGGCACAAGACGAGAACACGTTTTCCTCTTCCCTAAATTCTGGGTAACGATTTGTCGCACGAATTCACGGTTAATCTGTAGTTCATCCACTGTCGTGCGCACAGTTAATCGCCGATCGTCCGTGATTAATGTCCTCACCTTCTCAATGTTTTAGTCACTGACGGCGGTCGCCGGTCTTCCACTACCGGGGTTGTCAGAAACACTTCCCCGACCTCCTCGAAAACGGGCGAACCACTCGTACACACACTTCAAGGACAGTGCTTGATCTTCATAAACACGTACCAGCTTCGGATGCGTTTCTTTCGGTGTCTTGCCAAGCTTAAAACAAAATGTACATTCATCCTTTGGTCGTTCATGTTCCTGTTCGCAGTTCAGAACCAACGCACTAAACACGCACTGTGTAAAAAACAGGTCTTACACGGCACACATACGATGCTCAACTGAACAACGTTGGGAGCAGGTGGTCAAAACCTGCTGCTACGCAGGTGCAGCGTTGTGTGTCGCCAGTGTTGCCGGATTGACCGTTCTGACTTCATCCACCGAACTTTATTGTCACAGGTTGTATTATCGCACAACATTGTAGAAAATTTGACGGTTGTCACACATTTATCGCCATGTGGGTGGAGGCAGTAGAATAACACCCACGGTATCCCCTGCCTGTCGTAAGAGGTGACTAATACGGGCCCGAGGGGCTCTGAGCATGGCTTGGCGACTACGAGGCCCTTAGCTGAGTGCTCGCATTGCTTCCACTTACTTGTGCCAGGATCCTCACTTTCACCTATCCTGTCTGACCTCCCTTGGTCAACTCTTATTCATTTCTGACCCCGACGCTATAAGGTACCGAGATCTAGGGAGACTTTCATTTTCACGCTCTTAGTGGCCCTTGTCTTTCTTTGGTCGATATCTTCATTTTTTCGAAGTGTCGGATTTCTTCCACATATTCTCCCTGATTGGTGTTAGTGGAGGATGGTTGCCTAGTTCTACTTCCTCTTAAAACAGTAATCACCACCACCACTTGTCACACATTTATTCGACAACAGTGTATAATGCCAAAAAGAAGTTGGTGAATAACAATCAGTGAACTCAGTTTTGTACGAGCTCTTTTTGCGTGAAGTTATTAAGCTCATCAGTTGTACGGTCTGATATTTTTCGACCGAGCTCGATAGCTGCAATCGCTTAAGTGCGGCCAGTATCCAGTATTCGGGAGATAGTAGGTTCCAACCCTACTGTCGGCAGCCCTGAAGATGGTTTTCCGTGGTTTCCCATTTTCACACCAGTCAAATGCTGGGGCTGTACCTTAATTAAGGCCACGACCACTTCCTTCCCACACCCAGCACTTCCCTGTCCCATCGTCGCCATAAGACCTATCTGTGTCGGTGCGACGTAAAGCAACTAGGAAAAAAAGAGATATTTTTCGAACTGTATTTGATTTAATTGTATTCGTATATTTTTTTTTTGTTGTAATCAATAAATTATTATACCGAGACTTCGACATCGGTTACAGGGTATAGTTCTATAGTTACTGAAAAATGAACCAATTCAAGTTAAGTACAAATATCCAAGTGGGTCATGGTTGGCAGTTAAGCAGTTTATAGCCGTTAAACCACGGAGGCAGTCAAATAAAACCTATTAAACATTATTTAATAATAATCTTACAATAACGATTAATCGCTTTGTTCATATAATTTTACAATACATTGCATTACTTTCTATCTGCTGTAATTAATTGTGTAATATAGGTTTTACATTTTATTTGCGGGGGCCGAATTTTTATTATGGCAGGGGGCCCCGCATCCTATTTGTTTCGTCCTTGCATAAGGGACGCCTTTTTCTCCCGTATTTAAACAGTTCACTTCTGCCATGGTTAAAATGATCTATTTACTGTAGCTTTCAATGAAGCAATTCTTGAGCTTGAAAAAAAAAAAAAAACTTACCACTGTTGAAACTTATGCTACAGTGTCGAAATTGAGGTCCAAGTTGATTTGTAGGAAATATATATATATTTCTTTCGGTGGGGAAGTTAAGTCATTAATAGATCAACTCCCTCGAAATCTTCGAAATGAATGAAGTGAAATCTAACCTAAAGAGCTTTTGCAATGCTACAATAAATTATCTGGATTAAGTTTATGACTTCAGTGATGTTAATATTTTTAAGAAACTAGAGGCTTTTACATTTGAAAGATGTTACATTTTCTAGTTTTGAAGATATGATCAATTCTCTGAAATTCAGTGAAATATGTCCAGATTTTAATTTGGATAGCTTGTGTGAAGCATTTTCTTCCCATAACGTTGAATTACAGTATGCGAACCTTTTCTTGATACGAAGTTTCGCGGAGGTGAGGAGTAAGGAGGGAGCTCTCCCGGTTCCGGTTATACTGCCAACTGAATGGAAATTAAATCTGAATTGAATCGATGATATGATCGATCGATATGAATTTTCTAAACCTTTATTATCTTAAGCCAACAACTGTGTCACACACACACACACACACACATATAACATTTCTCGATGCGAATCTTGTTCCTATACTGAGAGTCAACTTAAGACCTTAGCGGTCCCTTTGATGTTAGTCAGACTTCTGGTCGGTGAAAAGGCTTCCGCAGCGCCAAATAGTTCCCTAGGTTTGTTACTTGTTCCTGAAGTCAGGAGCTTCCTTCAGTTTGGTTAGATATTCTGGTGAACTGACTTGATGAATTAAAATTTTTGCCCTGTATAAATATGGAAAATATATCACAGGTTGTATGTTATTCGGGTTCGTTACCAACTCTTATATTTCATACGTAGATGGCTGTGAATAGTTATTGTTCTCAGTGGTGTATGTAGCAAAATAATAATAATTTAATATGATATTGATATCTTATTGCACTGTGTACTTAGTAAGTTTGTTCGAGTTCATTCCACTGTTGATAAGTTCGCATAATAGGTGGGACGTTGAAGATGGATCCAAAAAAACTGTTGGCAATACTGGCTGCAACAGCGTGTTCACTGTTCAGTATTCATAATGGCTGCCAGCTGTGAGCAAGACGTGTGTGATGCTGTGACGCTTGAGTTCCCTGTGAAATACTTTAAAGCTAACAAAAGTAGAGGAAAATAAAGTAGAAAATCTAAACCAAATTGTTTTAAACGTTTACAGTAGCCTACGAGATTAGAATCCACTGTGGACTGTGGAAGACGTGAAAAAGCCCGCGCAGCTGATCGGCGTTTCTGTGTACAGTGTTTACGCCGCTCGCTTGGAATGGAAAATCCAAGTCTCCAGGGAAAGAAAGATGTGTCAGTTCAGCACTCGCCGTAAATAAAACAGGAAGGGCCTTAACACGGTATGGGAATAGGATCTTTGGCGTATTCGATAATAATAATAATAATAATAATAAAAAAATAATAATAATGTGTACTTTACTTTATATTCCCAACCGCACTCTACCTACAGAAATGTTGTCATGAGAGGATCATGAGTTCGTTTTTACCTTCCGAATGACGAGACTACAATATTTATAACATTCCTGGAAGCATTGTATTTTGCAATCCCACTCACCGGTGGGTTTTTCAGCTTTTAACTGCCACTGACAGTCGTTGCAAGAGAGCGGAATCGTATACGTATGTTGTAAGTCTCCATGTGCCTCACACAAATCGCATTATGAAACAAAAATAATTCTTGCTTCTCTTGCCTCGGAATTCGTCAGTAATCTGTAGGTTTTATATGGTCAATGGAGGAATAAATAGGTATGGTACGTAATCAAAGTACAGCTATGTGAAAGGCAGTGATTTCGTTTGATGCTTCACTATTTCAGAATGAAGTACTGTACTTGTCAGATGGACGCACGGCTTTAATGATAAGCTGGTTGTGGCGGAGATGGAGAACCGCGACGAGACGGGAAGGAGGAACAGGGGACGTGCTCACATGCGGAAGGATACTTTTCCTAAGCTCTTAACTTGAATTTCAGTATAGCATGAATTCTATAGTTTGGCTTTGCTGTGTAAACAACAACAGTACTAGTACGTAAAGTGTACGGCAGATGTCTCACGGCGATACATAAGCGATTCATAGTTTGTGTGTCAAAGGCTGCCAATACGAATCTGGAAGATAACCGAGGTCTACCGATTCAGCATTAGGGAGCTCAGGTATCAAGAAAAGTTTCTCGTATTGTACGTGTTGCTGGAGCTAGATATACCTGTACTGATACTGATCAGAGTTACACGAGCGTAACGTTAGGGGCCCGAGTTTTTAAGGGGTACCGCAGACTCCTAGCAAATACTGTATATATTTAGCCTAATGTCATTCTGCACGGAAATGATCAGGGCTGTTTTGTACAATTAGTTGGAAGAGTCAAAAAAAAAAAAAAAAAAAAAAAAAAGACCCTTGTACGTATAGGAACTGCAACTTGGTTGCATCTAGCAGCAGTTTATCGTATTGAGTGTAACACAGGACAGCAGTAAGCAATACCTATCCTTGCCAACTCTCGCAATACCACGGCACACACCTCACAAAAGACCTGCACCAAATAATTGTAAAATAATTACAGCAATGAAAATTGATACAAAAATATCATATTTCAGTTAGAAAATGATACTTTGTTGCACCAGAGATCGTACTATCCACAAATTTGTTGAACATTTAACTTTCGTCATATATTTATTCGACAACAATGCATAATGCCAATAAGAAATTGGTGTAGAGCTCTCTGCCTGAAGTTATAGTTGGGCCCACGAGAGTTGAAGTCTGACGTTTAGCGTCACCGGCAAGAAAAAGTTGACTAACGCTTCTCGAAAATAATCTGTTGCTATGGCAACGATAACAGAGATGCCACATTTAAGGAAGCTATTGCCACGTGGTTGGCTTGCTTTCAGTCGCTTTTGTGATATTTATTCGGAGTAGTAATGTGTTAGCTGTGTTAGTTGTTGCTGGTTTATGTAATAATTTACGGTACGTATTTGTTTCCTGAATATTATTTTCGTTGTTAGTTTACTTTTTTGTATGTTAATCAGTGGCTAGTTGTACAGTTCTATTCTCCATTTAACATGTACATTTGTTGAGGTTATTCTCAGTTTGGTGAATATGAAATGCCATATTTATCGACAATGACGTATTCTGTCTTAAATGCTGGAATTATTAGCACGAGCTTAGGAACGGGCCAAAGTTTATTGAATACCATTAGGCCAATATAGTTGATTAAATTGTCAGCCTGTATGAAAGGGTGATGTGTGCAAAGATTGAGATAACTATGACAACGCAGCGTACTTCTTAGTTACTGAAATGAAATGTCGTATGGCTTTTAGTACCGGGATATCCCAGGACGGGTTCGGCTCGCCAGGTGCAGGTCTTTCTACTTAACTCCCGTAGGCGACCTGCGCGTCGTGATGAGGATGAAATGATGATGAAGACGACACATAAACCCAGCCCCCGTGCCATTGGAATTAACCAATTAAGGTTAAAATCCCCGACCCGACCGGGAATCGAACCCGGGACCTCTGAACCGAAGGCCAGTACGCTGACCGTTCAGCCAACGAGTCAATATTAGACTAATATTAGACTAGACTTATCAGTTGTGCCATTCGATATTTTTCGAACTTTATTTGAACAGTTTTTGATTGAAATTTTTTCGTATATTTATGTTTCTGTGTTGTAATCGAATAAATTATTACAATCGATATTTCGGTGTCGGTTACAGAGTATAGTTTTGTATTTACTGAAAAATGGAACTAATTAGTTGAGTACGAAGAATCAAGTTATACACGTTTGGTAGATCAGCAGCTTAGCCGTTTACCACGGAGACAGTCAAATAAAACCTATTAAACACTATTTTTAATAATCTTACACTAACACTTACTTTTACCTGCTTTAATTTCATTTCTATGAGTTTTTCATTTTATTTGAGGGGGACCGAATTTTTATGTTGGCTGGCGCGCCCATAACGCGTTCCTTGCGCCCCTGCAGAGTTGTAATGTGAACTCAAAATGGATGAAGTTAATTTAGATGCTGTTCCAAGTATATTAATATTGGTGCCTTATGTTCTTAGTATGCCTAATTCGAATGCATATGTTGAAATAAGTTTTTTATAGTTCTTAAAAACAAATGGAATGATGAAAGGGATAGATGTTCAGAACCCTGATAAAGTCAGAAATTTAAGTCTCACTTAATTTTGATCTAATTTTCAGGAAATTCACGACTTCGTTAAAGGAGATTCAGCATTATCTTAAAAGGCTATACCGAGCTCGATAGCTGCAGTCGCTTAAGTGCGGCCAGTATCCAGTATTCGGGAGGTAGTGGGTCCGAACCCCACTGTCGGCAGCCCTGAAGATGGTTTTCCGTGGTTTCCCATTTTCACACCAGGCAAATGCTGGGACTGTACCTTAATTAAGGCCACGGTTACTTCCTTCCCACTCCTAGACCTTTTCTGTCCCATCGTCGCCATAAGACCTATCTGTGTCAGTGCGACGTAAAACAACTAAAAAAAAAGGGCTATAAATGACGACAAGTACGGGCTTTACGCTTTTTATGTAGAACATGAAACAGCAAAATACTGTAATAAAATGTGTGCCTACAATGTAATTGTGTATGTTGGGTAGTCAGCCCGAAGGCTGGTTTGATCCTCTGTAGCTCCGCCAACAGCTGTCATAAACAGCCTAGGCGTCACTGAAGAGGCGTACTAGGGAAATGAGGAGCGAGGTAGTTTCCCGTTGCTTTCCTCACCGAGCCAGCCGTTGCTATTACATATCAGTCTGCCAAGCCCACTGAAATGCATGCACCAACCGACCCTATGAGCGATATTTTCACACCATTCATAACAGGAACTGGCTGCATAAGGAATGGTATTACTAGCATCACTCGTACCTCAGTCACTTTCATATTGTCAAAGCCAAGGATGAGACTGAGACAGGTCAATGAAAGTAACAAATTTGATATAGCCCATACCAGAAGACATAGTGCACTGTAAACACTACATCTCGCCAGCAAAGGCATACAATGTAATTATAGTACAGTAAATTATATCTCAGTTTTTTACTCGAGCAGAGCGCAGCACTGACCAGGTGGATATGCGTCTAGCACCTCCTGTTTTGAATGTGGATGCGATTTGAGGCAGTGTGGCTTGTCTGTTACCACGGACAAATCTTTTTTTTTTTGCTAGTTGTTTTACGTCGCACCGACACAGATAGGTCTTACGGCGACGATGGGACAGGAAAGGACTAGGAGTGGGAAGGAAGCGGCCGTGGCCTTAATTAAGGTACAGCCCCAGCATTTGCCTGGTGTGAAAATAGGAAACCACGGAAAACCATTTTCAGGGCTGCCGACAGTGGGGTTCGAACCTACTATCTCCCGAATACTGGATACTGGCCGCACTTAAGCGACTGCAGCTATCGAGCTCGGTACGGACAAATCTAGCTAGACGCACAATCATTAAGCGTCCGTGGTTGACTAGTGCGCTGTTCAGTACGGGAGGTAGTCTTCTATGAGGTATTCCCGATACATACGTAACACCGTCGATGAAGGAATGTTATATCCGCATAACTTCGGCAATGAAATGTTCCATTCATCTGGCCCCCACTATTATTCCCCATTCGGAAGACGATAATTCACTTCGCCTTGCCACGACCAGCACATATGCTGTTTACACTTACTGTCGAGATATTAGATCACACCTGATACAGGACTGGGCATCTCCAAGACGTCAAGGTATGGTGGCGCCACCAACTGTTAAATTTAAATACTGCTGCCTCATAACTTTTGGCATATCAGTGTATAGTAACAAACGGAATTAGAACTGTCATAAACGTTTAACGCTGTTGTTTATAATTATTTACTACTAAGTATTGCTAAAAACAACATTTCTCCGATACCCTTAAGCTGCTCACATTAAATGTTCTTTCTTTATTAGTTCGTTTATCGTCCCGGGGTTGGTTTTCCCCTCGGACTTAGCGAGAAATCCCACCTCTACGGCCTCATGACAGTGTCCTAGAGCGTGAGTCATTTGGTCGTGGATACAACTGGGAAGGAGTACTAGTACCTCGCCCAGGCGGCCTCACCTGCTGTGCTAAACAGGGTGTTGGGGATGGGAAAAAAGAAGGAATAGGAAAGGAAGCGGCCATGGCCAGCTAGGTACCGTCCCGGTATTTGCCTGGAGAAGAATTGGGAAACCACGGAAAACGATTTCGAAGATGGCTGAGGCGCGAATCGAACCCTCTCGACTCAGTTCAGCTCCCGAGGCTGTGTAGATCCCATCCCAGTCCTCGTACATTTTCTATATTATAAACCCTGAAAAAGAGAGGGGACAAATTGCATCCTTGCCTCACTCCTTTCTGGATTGCTTCTTTTTCATAGCCCTCTATTCTTATCACTGCAGACTGATTTTCGTACAGATTGTAGATAATCCTTCTGTCTCGGTATCTGATCCCGATCAGCTTCACTATCTCGAATAGCTTGGTCCAATCAACATTATCGAATGCCTTTCCTAGATCTGCGAACGCCATGTACGTGGCCTTGCCCTTCTTAATTCGATCCTTCAGAAAAAATATGAAATATTTAAAAAAACTAATTTGAAGAGAAATGCAAAATATATGCAATTTAAGAACCAAAATTGCACTCTTAAAACTAGGATGTCGTTATTTTCCTATATTCAATACTTCAGTTTCGATATTTCGAGGTATCGATACAGTTTAATGATATTAGTGATATCGAAAAGATCGTTCAGAGTAAACAGCAGGAATCGCCTATTAACGCAAAAGAAAGAGACGAAGTATTTTAATATAGAAGAAACGTAGTGGTGGTGGTGGTGGTGGTGGTGATTATTGTTTTACGAGGAAGTACAACTAGGCAACACTAATCAGAGAGAAAAATGCAAGGGATCCGAAACTTCGAGAAATGAAGGTATCGGCCAAAGGAAGACGAGGGCCACGAAGGCCTCCATACGAAATACCGTCGGGGTCGTAAAAGAATAAGAGTTGACCAAGGGAGGTCGGATACGATGGATAAAAGTGAGGAGCCTGGCACAAGTAAGTGAAAGCAATGCCAGGATTCAGCCAACCACGCTCCAAAGTACAGAGCCACCGGGGCCCCTTTTAGTCGCCACCCCCACTCACAGGGGGAAGAAGAAAGGTAGTGACCGATGACAAGGGCATTCGTTCTTATATTGTTGGGTATTCATGTAGTTTTCCATGTTCTGTGTGTGTCTTGTGTAGCTACTGTTGCAGACATTTTTACTTTGTAAGTCTGATGTTTTTATCGCATCAGAACTATACAGACAAAAAAAAAAAAAAAAAAAAAAAATCAGCGATGCCCTTCGAGATATGTTAAGAACGATAGTGTAATCGGATTGGCGGAGAAAATAAGGTTACTTTGTTACTTCCGGGCGCGTGATTCGAACTGACGAACTCGCCGTATTTGCTATGCCAGAGAGCAGCCACTGCCTGTTGCTGAGCGTCGGAGGAGGGAAGAGAAGTGGGAGACAGAGATAATGCTCGGTGCGAATGCACAAGTTTCTCGTTCGTTCTGCATAGTCGCTTCCCAGCCCCCGAAAGACGAACTTGTTCCAAGAATACAGGCAGCTCTCCAAGTCGTTCGCGACACACCACACATCCCGAAGAGAGTCCAAAGGCCACTACTGCACCGTTGTAAACTGTGCATCGAAGTAGGAGGGGAGTGTGAGCATCAGTGAATGTATGACTACACGTGTCTAGAGGGTGGTGAATATTTATTTATTTATTTATTTATTTATTTATTCGTTCGTTCGTAATCTGTTTACCCTCCAGGGTCGGTTTATCCCTCGGACTCAGCGAGGGCTCCCACCTCTACCGCCTCAAGGGCAGTGTCCTGGAGCTTCAGACTCTGGGTTGGGGGATACAACTGGGGAGGATGACCAGTACCTCGCCCAGGTGGCCTCAGCTGCTATGCTGAACAGGGCCCTTGTAGGGGGATGGGAAGTTTGGAAGGGATAGACAAGGAAGAGGGAAGGAAGCGGCCGTAGCCTTAAGTTAGGTACCATCCCGGCATTTGCCTTGGAGGAGAAGTGGGAAACCACGGAAAACCACTTCCAGGATGGCTGAGGAGGGAATCGACCCCCCGCTTCTACTCAGTTGTCCTCCCGAGGCTGAGTGGACCCCGTTCCAGCCCTTGTACCACTTTTCAAATTTCGTTGCAGAGCCGGGAATCGAACCCGGGCCTCTGGGGATGGCAGCTAATCACACTAACAACTACACCGCAGAGGCGGACTATTTATTTATTTATTTATTTATTTATTTATTTATTTATTTATTTATTTATTTCAACACAGTGTTACTGGTTGGGTGGTGCAGAGCTAGAATGCATGATGCGTGGGAAGAGATCCTAATTATGTTTGACGGATTGATGTTAATACTATGGGTGACATGAGGATTATAGGTGAGTTGAATTATCCAGTGGGACAGGGGCTGGAAGGGAGGCGGTGTTTAGACTAATGTTTCCAGAAGGATGAAGGTGAAATGAGTATTAAGTCAACTGTGTGAAGTGTAGAAATGTAGGTTGAGAGTTTGATTCGCTGCTGCTTGGAGACTGGCGAGTACATGAGGGCGATCGAAGGGATAAATATTGTAAGAGTGCGATTGTGATAAAGCGAATCATATCTTCTGTTGTTGTCGGAGGTAATAATAAGTGAGCTGGTGTGTGGGGGTGTCAATTGTTCTAACAGGTGTACAAGTTCTGGTTTGCTGGGGGCGGGGCGTGCTCACAACAGGTGCTATAACGGGGTGGCTGGGAAGTATTCGGATACTTGGCGGTAGAATGGTTTTCGGTACAGTGGCCACATTTGGGTGATTCAGCTTTGCAGTGAGATGTAGTGTGATGACTGTATGTGAGACACCTTTCACATCGAATGGACTACGGCGGGGAGCTCTTGATGCCTCAATCCTATGGTGATGTCTATGTATTACTACCCCATCAGCCAAAACTCTGTCAAAATCTTCTGAGGTGGAGGAGCAAGATTCTGACCATATAGTTAGGGCCTGTTGCGTTCTTAATGCGAAAGGCTTTCCGGGCTGGAACTCCTTCCGCGTGGAGCTCTGAGAGGATGGTAGTCTCCGAAATGGAAGGGTCGACTCCCCTGATTACACAACTTAATAGGTTGTGTTTAGGAGGTGGAGGTAGTGTCTTGATGTGCGGCAGGGCAAGTGGTTGAAAAGGGGTGGAAGATCCAAACAGGCTTGATCCAATGGAGTGGGTTAACTTCTGCGCTGTGACTTCGCCGTTAATGTTAATGATAATGCCGTTAGAAGCAAATACAGTAGAGACAGTACGCGACACTCAGCGAGATATCGAGGGACAGCGATTAGAGCTCTTGTATAGCAGTGTGACCTGGAGTTACTGATTCTGTCATAAGAGCACGTGTATTTGTTTGTGAGGTTTTTTGGCGTTATTTATGCATTTGCATTAGGTTGACATAAGTAAATAGTAGCGTGTGTCATTCCTTTATATCCTCTCAATATGTGTGGAAAGATATGTGCTGTCTTTGACTGCAATAACTATGAAGTGCAGAAGGATTCGCGCGGCCTTTCTTCCATTTCGCTCGTGACAAGAAAATGTAAGTAAATATGGTGTTTGCATTTATATTCTTCCAGTGACAAAGAGATTTTTATAGTAGGCTACTTAATCTTCTGACCCGCTCGACCCATATTTTAACTGGCTTAAAATATAATATGCATATTTTTTGTATAGTGCAGCTACCTTCAATACCGATGTGTTGTTGTAGGTGTGATCTGTGGGTTTGATTTAATTCAGGAAAATACATATGCATATAAGTGTGGCTGGTTGTGTTCCAAGTTACCCCATTTGGATTCCCGTAATGCGTTGTCAAGACTGAAGAACATATGGGTGATTTAAGAAATGTACATATTTTGTTGAAACAATATGATGATGCAAATTTGCTTTACCCTAATGTAATGGCATTATGGCAAGTATTACTTACAGGAAAAGTTTGAATGTTTTTGAGGATACATTTATAGATTTTCTTTAGGCTTCAAGTTAAAAGGAAAATTGTCCAGCTCTTAAATGTAAATTCATTGAATCATGTGTGTAAGGAATGTGCCGATATTTTTGTTGACAAGTGTTTTAATATGATGATACAATGCTTTTAAATGAGAAAAAAAAATCTAGCCGTGAACGTTCAGGCAGGAATTCTAAAGCTAGAAACGTAATACATAAATGAAAGATCAAGCCCTTTCACAGAAGTTCATGTCACATCTTGATTATATGTCTAATTTCAGTCTTTAAATAATTCTTCATTCATTTATCCAGAATTGCTTTAGCAACTTTGAAGTTAATATCTTAGTAACACTTTATTTCTAGACGTAATTTATTTATCTATTTCCGCATATACACTGACTGACAGAGCAAATGCAACACCAAGAAGGCGTGGTTCGAAAGGGATGAAAGTTGGGGAAAAAACAGAGACGGCACGGACGAATAATTGATGTTTATTTCAAACCGATATGCAGGTTACACAATGCGCACGGCATCGACTCAGTAGGATGTAGGACCACCGCGAGCGGCGATGCACGCAGAAACACGTCGAGATACAGAGTCATTAAGAGTGCGGATGGTGTCCTGAGGGATGGTTCTCCATTCTCTGTCAACCATTTGCCACAGTTGGTCGTCCGTACGAGGCTGGGGCAGAGTTTGCAAACGGCGTCCAATGATATCCCACACGTGTTCGATTGGTGATAGATCCGGAGAGTACGCTGGCCACGGAAGCATCTGTACACCTCGTATAGCCTGTTGGGAGATGCGAGCAGTGTGTGGGCGGGCATTATCCTGCTGAAACAGAGCATTGGGCAGCCCCTGAAGGTACGGGAGTGCCACCGGCCGCAGCACATGCTGCACGTAGCGGTGGGCATTTAACGTGCCTTGAATACGCACTCGAGGTGACGTGGAATCATACGCAATAGCGCCCCAAACCATGATGCCGCGTTGTCTAGCGGTAGGGCGCTCCACAGTTACTGCCGGATTTGACCTTTCTCCACGCCGACGCCACACTCGTCTGCGGTGACTATCACTGACAGAACAGAAGCGTGACTCATCGGAGAACACGACGTTCCGCCATTCCCTCATCCAAGTCGCTCTAGCCCGGCACCATGCCAGGCGTGCACGTCTATGCTGTGGAGTCAATGGTAGTCTTCTGAGCGGACGCCGGGAGTGCAGGCCTCCTTCAACCAATCGACGGGAAATTGTTCTGGTCGATATTGGAACAGCCAGGGTGTCTTGCACATGCTGAAGAATGGCGGTTGACGTGGCGTGCGGGGCTGCCACCGCTTGGCGGCGGTTGCGCCGATCCTCGCGTGCTGACGTCACTCGGGCTGCGCCTGGACCCCTCGCACGTGCCACATGTCCCTGCGCCAACCATCTTCGCCACAGGCGCTGCACCGTGGACACATCCCTATGGGTATCGGCTGCGATTTGACGAAGCGACCAACCTGCCCTTCTCAGCCCGATCACCATACCCCTCGTAAAGTCGTCTGTCTGCTGGAAATGCCTCCGTTGACGGCGGCCTGGCATTCTTAGCTATACACGTGTCCTGTGGCACACGACAACACGTTCTACAATGACTGTCGGCTGAGAAATCACGGTACGAAGTGGGCCATTCACCAACGCCGTGTCCCATTTATCGTTCGCTACGTGCGCAGCACAGCGGCGCATTTCACATCATGAGCATACCTCAGTGACGTCAGTCTACCCTGCAATTGGCATAAAGTTCTGACCACTCCTTCTTGGTGTTGCATTTGCTCTGTCAGTCAGTGTACATTTCCACTGATATTTGAATTTAGCGCGAATTTTCAGGTCAAGCCTCTAGGAGCGACACGTGCGACTTGTCTCCCATTTTAACAAGGCTAAGTCCGGACGTGTCGCGTATTGTCTCTACTGTATTTGTTAGAAGTCTTTCGGATGTCTGCTATTTCTTCATGTCGCATGTTGTAGTTCTGAAGTGTGTTGAAGATAGCCTGGAGGGATCGAAATTCAGGCGATGGATTTAATAGGAGGAATGAGTGTGTTCAGTGGGAATCGATTGTAGAGAACGAGGGTTATTGATTGAACGACGTACACCTGAGATTGCTATGGGTTCGCTGGTGGAAGTAGCGCTAATAGGGGAATTGTTACTGCGACCAAGTGCGGCTCCATGGCTAAATGGTTAGCGTGCTGGCCTTTGGTCACAGGGGTCCCGGGTTCGTTTTCCGGCAGGGTCGGGAATTTTAACCATCATTGGTTAATTTCGCTGGCACGGGGGCTGGGTGTGTGTGCCGTCTCCATCATCATTTCATCCTCATCACGACGCGCAGGTCGCCTACGGACGTCAAATCAAGACCTGCACCTGGCGAGCCGAACATGTCCTCGGACACTCCCGGCACTAAAAGCCATACGCCATTTCATTTCACTGCGACCAACAGACGAGAGGGAAAAATGATCTGGTGGGTTCCTTGACTGACAAGTGTGTCTTAATTACAGTGTGTGTGCAGTAACGGCTGTGTCATAAACGAACTATGGCTATTGTCTGTAAGAGACAAGAACAATCCTGTGTGAGTCGAACGAGGAAACTTGTACATACACGCGGAACAATATCTCTGTCTCCATGATACACCCCACTTCCCCTCCCTCCCCTTCACTTACCTGAAACACGGCAGGGGCGTGTGCTCTGGCCTAGCAAATACGGCAAGTTCGTCAATTTGAATCGCACGCCCGGAAGTAACTTCATTTTATCGAAAAACAAAAAAAATAATCGCCAATTCGATTACACCATCGTCCTTAACATGACTCCGCTCACTGCACATAAACATTTCGCAGTGAGGGGAGAAATAGCGGGGAAGGTGAAAAAGGCGGAGAAAGGTTATAGTAATGACCAATATTGACTTCATTTGGGAAAACCAGAAAAGACATAACACGAAGAGCATCCCGGATTTATTTGTTCTGATGCATCCTGTATAATGTTTCTGCGCTGGTGGTTTCTCGTGAAAGGTAGGCCTACTTTCAATTGCGGAAATGACTCCACCATCTAGTCTTTCTTTTTTAATCTGCTTACCCTTCAGGGTCGGTTTTTCCCTCGGACTCAGCGAGGAATCCCACCTCTACCGCCTCAAGGGCAGTGTCCTGGAGCTTCAGACCCTGGGTCGGTGGATACAACAGGGGGGATGACCAGTACCTCGCCCAGGCGGCCTCACCTGTTATGTTGAAGAGGGGCCTTGCGGGGGGATGGGAAGATTGGAAGGGATAGACAAGGAAGAGGGAAGGAAGCGGCCGTGGCTTTAAGTTAGGTACCATCCCGGCGTTTGTCTGGAGGAGAAGTGGGAAACCACGGTAAACCACTTCCAGGATGACTGAGGTGGGAATCGAACCCACCTCTACTCCGTTGACCTCCTGAGGCTGAGTGGACCCCATTCCAGCCCTCGTACTACTTTTCAAATTTCGTGGCAGAGCCGGGAATCGAACCCGGGCCTCTGAGGTTGGCAGCTAATCACACTAACCACTACATCACAGAGGCGGACTCCACCATCTAGTACTACACAAAAATATACAGCGAAGTGCCACAGCTATATTCTAAACATGTCAAATTCACTGTAAATACAACAAACTTTTGATCTTGATTCACACAATATTTTGATTCTCTTAATTATCTTGTTTTTCTTGGAACTGCCATGATCCCAGATTTAAAGTACTTCAATATAAGTTCAAATCTTTATATTTTGGAAAACAGCAGTCATTTGATACCGAGAACTATCGATACTTTTTATAACATCGGCATTTCGATACTCTCATTGTGTCAATATCGTATGAAATATCGATATTTTAGTATATCGGAAATTCCCTACTTGCGAATCCAGTGGAACTCTTCATTTTCCACTTGCCGAGAATCGAACCCGAGGCCTCCGGATCAGAAGCAAGCACGCTACCTCTACACCACGACAGTTCCAAGAGAAACAAAACAAAAGACAATCTAATATAATGATGAAAATATTGTGCGAAAAACGATCAAAAGTTAATTGTATTTCCACTTAACGTGACATGTTTAGAACACACTGTGACACTTCACTATTTTTGTCAAACAGACCGGAGGAGTCATTTTCACACCTGAAAGTAACTTTCACGAGAAACCACCAACGCTGAAACATTTATGCGGTGAATAATTCAGATTACCTGCAAAGTAAAAATGTCTACAATGCAACAGCAACTAAACTTACGCAAGACACTGAATGGACAGCGAATACTATAATGACACAAGTCATTGATCACTAAACTTTCTGTACATTAAAATACTCCGTGCCTTCCTTTTACGGTAATAGACCACTCTTCAAGTTTATTCTTAATTATAATTTTGTAAGCATTGTTCGATTGAGACGAAATTGCTTTTAGTACCGGGAGTGTCCGAGGACAGGTCTGATTTGACGCCCCTAGGCAACCTGCGCGTCGCGATGAGGATGAAATGATCATGAAGACGACATATATACCCAGACTCCGTGCTGGTGGAGTTAACCAATGATGGTTAAAATTTTCGACCCTGCCGGGAATCGAACCCGGGACCCCTGAACCCAAAGGCCATCACGATAACTATTTAGTCATGTAGCCGGACCATTATTCGATTAATACCACTATTCCTTATTGTTTCTAACGATATTTCCGATATCGGTAACGCCTTGATATAGTATCGATATCACAATAATATCGAAACAAAGTATCGATGTCGACATATCGAATGATATATCGTTATTGACAAATCTACTATCGATATAAAATATCGATATTTACTCATATCGATACTATCGTAACATCCTTAACTGCATGCCGCGTGTGGGCAAATACAGTAGAGACAATACACAACAGTCTGCGAGATATCGAGGGACAGCGATTGGAGCTCTTGTGTAGCAGAGTGACTTGGAGTTACTGATTCTGTCATAAGAGCACGTGTATTTGTTTGTGAGGTTTTTGGCGTTATTTATGCGTTTGTATTAGGTTGGCATAAGTAAATATGTGTGGAAAGATATGCGCTGTGTTTGGCTGCAATAAATGACCATGAAGTGTAAAAGGATTCGCGCGGTCTTTCTTCCGTTTCCCTCGTGACAAGAAAATGTAAGTAAATATTGTGTTTGCATATATATTCTTCCAGTTACAAAGATATTTTTATAGTACTTCCTAAACTTGTGACCTGCGCGACCCATATTTTAACTGGCTTAAAATATAATATGCATATTTTATTGTATAGTGCAGCAATTAACCTTCAATACCAATGTGTTGTTGTAGGTGTGATCTGTGGGTTTTGATTTAATTTAGGAAAGTGCATATACATATGAGTGTGGCTGGTTGTGTTCCAAGTTACCCCATTTGAAATGCCGTAATATGTTGTCAAACACTGAAGAAGATATGGGTGACTTAAGAAATGTACATATTTTGTTGAAACAATATGATGATGCAAATTTGCTCTACCCTAATGTAATGGCAAGTATTGCTTATAGGGAAATTATGAATGTTTTTGAGGCTAAATTTATAGATTTCCTTTCTGTTAGTAGGCTTCAAGTTAAGAAGAACATTGTCCAGCTTTTAAATGTTAATTAATTGAATCATGTATGTAAGGAATGTGCCGATATTTTTATTGACAAGTGTTTTACTGTGATGATACAATGTTTTTTAAATGAGAAAAAGGCAAATCTAGCCGTGAAAGTTCAGCAGGAATGCTAAAGCTAAGAAGTAATGCATAAATAATGAAAGATCAAGCCCGTTCACAGCAGTCCATTTCACATCTTGATTATATGTCTAATTTCAGTCTTTAAATAATAAGCTGTTAAATAATTCGTTATTCATTTATCCAGAATTGCTTTAGCAGCTTTGAAGTCAATATCTTAATAACACTTTCTTTCTAGACGTAATGCATTCATCCATTTCCGTGTATGCATTTCCACTGATATTTGAACTTAGCGCGAACTTCCAGGTCACACCACTAGGAGCGCCAATTGCTAAATCTGGAAGTGACGCGTATTGTCTCCACTGTATTTGGTGTGGGTAAGCAAGAGCGTGATCGACGTCGCACAGTTTCCGGACGTCCATAGAAAACCCATCAACTTCCATAAATGGCTAATCAGCTTGAAGAACAATAAAATTTACGGCATTACAGTATGTGCTGAAAATGCTCTTCTTCAGCCTGTAGACCAGCGTTGTAGCATGTGATTATATTCCTGATTACTCTCTGCAATACATCCTCATGAATATTCAATATTTCCGTGCGAAATGCATTTTAAAATTTACAGCACACGAAAAAACGCTGTTCAACACTTAATTCAGAAACCATGAAACGCACTAAACCGATCAATTTCTGCTGTATACAAAAAAGATGGTAAAAATTCAGCAGACATAAAAAAGCAGAATTGTGCAAGCAAAAATAGCTTTCAACAACAAACGGGTGCTTCTTACATCAAGGAACTTAAATGCAGAGACCAAAAAAGCATTTATAAAATGCTATGTCTGGAGTGTGGTACTGTACGGCTCAGAAACTTGGGCACTTGATATATGCGATAAGAGAAAATTAGAAGCATTTGAAATGTGGTGTTGAGGAGAATGCAGAAAATCTCGTGGACGGCACGGCTGACAAATGAAGAAGAAGTTCTCAGAAAAGTTGGTGAAAAAAGTGCCCTATTGAAAACAATAATGAAGAGAAGAGACCAGTTAATAGGACATATGTATAGGCACAACGATTTTATAATCAGTGTTATGGAAGGAATGGTACAAGGCAAAAGAGGCAGAGGAAGGCCCAGATTACAATACATGAAACAGACTCAAGGAGATATAGGAGCACAGTCATATGAAAAAGTGAAGAGACTGTCAGAGATCAGAGAGGAGTGGAGGAGAAGCATTGCTACCAACCAATCTTCGGATTGAGAATGAGAGAGAAGAGAAGAAACAATGACGCTCCACGCTGTACGTGAGCTCATAGACCAGCTGACACCACGAGACCACTGGACGAGCTATTGCATCACCCACTCGCCTAGACACGGCACACTGCAGCTCGACTGACGTCACTTCCAGCCACCACAGAAGCACATCCCTGGTGTCAAGAAGGGCATCCTGCCGTAAAAATTAGCTCAGTAGAATTTTAGCGCCGACCACAAATAATTCAGAAAAGCCATAGAAGAAAAAGATTAGAACCGAATTTTTCAATGGGCCAAGATCTAGTTTGCACGAAAACCATAAAAGAAAAGTCAAGTAAAGGAAAGAAGCAAAAATACTTCGATGGTATTATAGCCCTGATGGGTCTTGGCCGACCAAGCGACCGCTGCTCAACGCGGGCCTGCAGATTACGAGGTGAAGCGAGGTCAGCACGACGAATACCCTCGGCCGTTACCCTTGGCTTTCTGGACCGGACCCGCTATATCACTATCAGATAGCTCCTCGATTGTTCTTACGGAGGCTGAGTGGACCCCGAACCAGCCCTCAGATCTAGGTAACAATCCCTGACTTAGCTGGAATCGAACTCGGGGCCTCCGAGTAAGAGGAAGGTGCGGTGCGCTAGTCGCAGGGCATGCACAAAGACAAGAAGGGTGGCGGGAAAATCGCTGTGCCTTCTAAAAGACGTGGTTCGTAATTGCTAGTCAGATTCACCTCGGAACACAGCGGAGGCGGGACAGGTTTTTCTCCGGGTACTCCGGTTTTCCCTGTCAACATTCATTCCAGCAATACTACATTATCATTTTATTTCATCTGTCAGTCATTAATCATTGCCCCAGGAGAGTGCGACAGGCTTTAGGCAGCCGGCACAATTCTGTCCTCGCCGCTAGATGGGGCTTCATTCATTCCATCCCTGACCCGGTCGAATGACTGGAAACAGGCTGTGGATTTTCATTTACTTCGGAATCTTACGTTGAGCTTGCGAAGAATAAACGTCTAGACCTACCCCTACATGTGACTGAAACTTTATATAAAATGTAATTTAAGAAAATAACGCTAATTTTCTAACATCGGGTGTTGATTAGATTAAGTTCTAAGTGAAGAAAAAAATCGTTTATCTGCTTGGGATCTCAGTGCCGTACGTCTTCGTTCCTACAACGGGAGTACTCTGATATCGCAAGTCCTAGCATTCTTAATCCATTCGTGTACACGACCATTCACTAGATCATTAAAGAGCGCCCTGTCTGGTGTATGAATGAACAGATTAAGTGGGTTAACAAGAGCGTCTAAAGCGAAACGTTGGGCATGGAATTGCAGTAGTAGGCAACAATGGCAAACGGATAATATAGCCTACTTTCTGAGGTTGAAGGCCAGATGAATGTACTTTATAGAAGAAACCAACCCAAACAGTTTCTGTATCAACTGCGCACTCTTACTGGACCTTGAAGTTCTGTCAACATAATGTTATCTTCATATTGTGGACAACGAGTCGGTTTCAATAGACAGAATCCATACGATAAGGAAACGTACCGTACCTTAAGTTTTATTAAAGAAGAAAGGTAGATTGGATGACCCTTATATACAGTCGCCAGCTTTCAGGGGAAAAAAATCAGTATACGTGTAAGGACATTTAATCCTTATATAAGAATCAGCCTACCGATGAAAAAAAAAAAACCCACATGTACCGTACAATAACAGTTTAGTTGTTACCTTTAACTCGTAAGGATATATAAAATAGATTCAAGCTTAAAATACCAGTACAATTTAATGACGTATTTCACTTATTTATCTACAAAACCAGTGCATATAAAACACATCATTTTTAAGCAGAGCTTATTGCATAAAAATGCTCCCTTTTACACACCTTGCATGTACTTGTCACTTTTGCGTGCCATCCTCAACAAGTTTTTTTTAGCAGACACTATTTTCTTATAAAATTCATTGCAGTTATCACTGTTATAACAATGAATGTACAATTCATTTTTGAAATCAGATTGACGGAGATTCTGTTTCATTCATCACTCCATTTTGTATTCATAAATAATAGGAAAGCAAAGTCATCTCCGCACAGAGCATGAAGGCCCTTGGAGTGGTGGAAACGAAAGGCTTCCACTATCTATAATCTCGCACTTGGTGTGGTAGAGTGATTAGCCCTACGCCCGGCCGTCTTTGTCCGAAGAATTAAACTGATACTCATTTTTGATGTAGACTGAGTGAATCTCAGGGCCATATGCACCTCCGGCGGTGGAAATTTCGTTTTGGTTAAATTTTTTGACTTTCTTACGGGGAATCGAGCTTAGATCCTTCGGGTGAACCAAGCACATCTTCATCAGGCATCTCGATGAGAGCGAGCGTTTTTGTCGACGAAAATGAATTCAGCATCATATTCGTCCCTAAAGCGTTGTACCAATAGCCAATCGAAGAATTTCATCGGTATACCACACTGGACAATATTAACGTCGCTGGAATACGACGATCACGCATAATCCCAGCTCAAAACATTACCCCACCACCTCCAAATACATGCACTCTTGAAAATGCCGGCACTTCCTACCGCGGCCATTACGTCTCCACACCCTTTGTGGATATCCGCGTTTCATCTGCAAACATGACATTACGCCATTCATTCAACCCCATCTTTTCCTCTCAACACGATGACGATTCTCAAGTAGAACATGTCGAATCGGTCGATATGACGCAGCTAATTGCGTACAGTTTGTGCAAATATGCGGACCCCAGTTGCCTTGAAGGAGTCATTTCGTCATTATTGAGCAGTCGAAGCTGTTCTTCTCTGCGTTGTAACACATTTATACTGATCATGATGTGGCGTTGTCACCGTCGGTCGATCTTCCTTCGGCCTGTCAGTTGCGTTATTGGTCTCATGGTACCTTTTACACTGCAGTTTGTGTAACCACTACGATGCTGATGCTACTGCTTGTGTAAATCCACCCTGAATCAACGCCACAATTCTGACTCGGTCAAACTGGGAAGTACGCATTGCACATGGAACGCCAATACTAGATGAAGTTCTTATTGCGCTGTATACACTACCGCCAGTCTAATGGCATAGTTCACTCCAGGCTTAACACACATCATAGGCAGCAACATCTGCTGTATTGTAAACAAGCAGCTGAATTACAGTACTTGTGTGTATACAGTTCTCTCTACCACTTACAACAGGACTACACTCGCCCTACTACATAATGTGCCTAATCCCACAATATTCTAGGTCGGTATATGCAGACTGGGTCTCGGCCCATAAGTGGCCACGGCTGGACCGTGGTCCAAGAGCTCTGCACTTTGACCGGCCAACCGAGCAGAGGAGGGGTTGCCACGGCTCTACGCCTCTGCATTCGGGAGACGGAACAGGGCTGGACCTCACGGCTGGCTCCAACCGTCGACTGTCCTGAGAATGGTTTTCCGTACTTTTCCATTCTTCTGCACTAAGGCGAATGCCGGGGCAGTTCCTAGTATAGGCTACGGCCGCCAATCCCCTCACCTTTTTCTGAGCACCTCTTTCACCGTAACAAATCTCTCACCCTGAGAGACATCACCCTTTAACAGGCCCACCAAGGTTACAGATGGCGGAATTCCTCGCTCTTTCCTTCTCCAGGGTCAGGGGTTTTTAACAAGGTAAACCAATGGATTATACTTTTTACATTCTCGTATTTTATATAGAGTTCCGATTTTAGGATCTTCGTTAGTGCACCTAAAGGTGGATTAAAGCTGTAATAAAGATTATCTGAAGAAACTAATTTATTTTACATCCTGCATTTCTGGAAAGTATATTTTTAAGCATAGTGTTCCCAAACGTAAGGTTTTGTTCAGAACAGTATGTATCTTTCTTGTTTCGTTCAACATATGACTTTGAGGGGATGTAAGCTCAAGCCACGCGCCCCTAACCGCACGGCCAACTCGCCCGGTGGACTGAGTTTATGAACTGGCATGCTGATGCTGCAGATTTTCAAAGTCGGTATGCTCTGTCACGAAATTTGAAAAGTGGTACGATGACTGGAACAGGGTCCACTCAGCCTCGGAAGATCAACTAGGTAGAGGTGAATTTGATTCCCTCCTCAGCCATCCACAAAAAGGTTTTCCGTGGTTTCCCACTTCTTCTCGAGGCAAATGCCGGGACTGTACCTAAATTACGGCCACGGCCGCTTCCTTGTCTATCCCTTCCAATCTTCCCACCCCCGCACCCCCACAAGACCCCTGTTCAACATAGCAGGTGAGGCGGCCTGGGCGAGGTACTGGTCCTCCTCCCCAGTTTTATCCTCGATCCATCCGAATTGTTGTGCGACAACTCGCCCAACTATCAGGTAGAGACCCTGCATCCTCCTGTTTACCAAAGTCTCATGCTCCAGTACACTGCCCTAGAGGCGGCAGAGGTGTGATCCCTTGCCGAGTCAGAGGGAAAAAGCACCCTTGGACCGTAAACTGATTAAGTAATAATAATCTGTGGTGTTACCGTGTGCAGGCACTGCAATTTGATACTGTTTAGGCTACCTGCATGTCAATTTCAACCTTCCGTTTTACTCCACCAGATGGCAGAGTACACAGGATCTCTGTAGGGCAATCGGTGGTAGAGTTCTAATTAATTCTTGACATGTAAACGCCAAATGTGTGATCAGAGATGTTTTACATGGTGACTTTGTACATGGATATTTTTCCCCCTTTCGAAAATCGGGTGACGCCTGCCGAGTTTGAACCCACGATCTTGGGATCTGGAGATGGACACTGCACCACTGATCCACAGGGGAGCTACTCAATTGAGAGGGTATGTGGGGTGGAGTGGGTCCTGCTGCCTTTATCATTTCCACACAAATTTCATCCATCCCTGCTGCTTTTCCTGTTTTCATTTGTTTAACAACGATTTCCACCTCTGCCACTGCAATATGTATGTATGTTCAGTCCGTCAGCGATTCCGCTGGTGGGATCCCCAACAGCTCTGCCATCAGCTGTCATAGATGGCCTAGGCATCACTGAAGAGGCGTACTAGGGAAATGAGGAGTGAGGTAGTTTCCCGTTGCTTTCCTCACCGAGCCAAAGTTGCTATTACATATCAGTCTGCCAAGCCCACAGAAATGCATACACCAACCGACCCTATGAGCAACATTTTCACACCATTCATAGCAGGGACTGGCTGCATAAGGATTGGCATTACTAGCATCGCTCATACCTCAGTCACTTTCATATTGTCAAAGCCAAGTATAAGACAGAGGCAGATCTATGAAAGTAACAAAATTGCTCTAGCCTATACCAGAAGACATAGTGCACTGTAAACACTAGGTCCTGCCAGCAAAGGCATCACTGCAATATCACTCTCTATTTCTGGAGCATCCTCATTTATCACTACACTCTCCTCTGCATCAATTCTCACATTCAGAAGTTTATCACAGTAATCTTTTCACCTATTTTTTATCTCCTCTCTATCTGTTATTACATTTCCATTCTCTTTCTTCACTTTCTTTGTACATTTTTTTTCTTTTCTCTTATTTATCAATCCATACAATATCCCTTTCCCACCATTTACACCCTTTTCTAACTCTAGTATGAATCTCTCCCAACATTTTTTCTTTTCCCCACCTTAACCACTTTTTTGCACTTACTTTTAATTTTCCAATACTTAATCTTACTTTCTTCTTTCCTATCTCTATCCCATTCTTGCCACGCTTTCTCCTTTTGTTTAACAACCTCTTTCGCCTTTTCATTCCACCAAGGTGTCCCCTTTTCCTTCACTCTCGGCAAAGTTCTGCCACAAAACTTCTCTGCACAGCTTACAAAGAATGTGTTTTTAAGTTTGGTCCATTTTTCTTCTACACTTTCCATTTGTGATATAGGCAAAGGCTGTTTTAATTCCCTCTGAAATTTCTCCCAAGTTTCATTTAACTACAAAACATATTTAAAATTTTAAAATTCATGATTGTGTTAACCTTGACATTTTCTGTAACATTTTCACTGTTTGCCTATAAAAATTTGTGATGTGTGCAGAAGGGGCCTCAGTCCAGTGAATTTTACATCCCCTAAATGGAAAATGACGTAGTTGAACAATGGCATATACTTACATAATCTATAACTAAGCTATAACCTACCTAATGCACATGTTCTAAATGCGATTCAGGTGATATATTATTCCAAAATATAATTTTTATAATTTCCCGAAAGCCGGAATGAGTGTCTCGGACAGTTGAGGCGCTAGCCTTCCGTCCCTAACTTGGCAGGTTCAATCCTGGCTCAGTCCGGTGGTATTTGAAGGTGCTCAAATACGTCAGCCTCGCGTCGGTAGATTTACTGACAAGGAAATGAACTCCTGCAGAACTAAATTCCAGCACCTTGGTGTCTCCGAAAACCGTTAAAGTAGTTAGTGGGATGTAAAGCAAATAACATTATTATTATATTTTCCTGAAAAATTACTATTTTGGACCAAGGCCCTTTCTGCATGAAGCAATTCAATTAGCCTCTCCTTTCCTGTGTTTTAATTGCTGAATATATTTCAGTTTTAATAGGAACACAGTTCATTATGTAACAATAATAGAATTTCTTGTTATTTCTGCAAGCTTCTTATATGAAAATGTTGGTGCAACAACCAGCATCAGACACCAACAGCTGCCACTGATAACAATAATGAGCTTTTGAAAGAACATGCCATATGTGTCCCGAGCTTTAATAAGTACTGAAGTAGTGACACTAGTGCTGGGCAAAACAGTTGCCTTTATAAAATGGCCACCGCCAAAACAAATGTGCACAGACAACCGTCTTATGAAATGGTTGCAAAATAACTGTTAACCCTACCAATATAGGTATGAACGAAGAGATGCAAAACTGCTGAGGTCACCAGCCACCTAGTAACATAATTTTACTTGGGTTTTGCTTTGACACTTGTTTCTAACTAGCTGCACATTATCACCTATATAGACAGCCTGAAAACATTATTTGGAAGGATTTAAAATAAAAATGTACTTGAAACATAATGTCTGCCTACACATTGTACAATATTTTTAGGGGTATTAATTAACATAGAACCAATACTAGCAATAACAAATATATAAAATATGAAAATTAACTTATATGGATGAAACACTCAACACTACAATGTTGTTGTAAAACCAGAGGTCTGTATGGTTCAGAATGCCTTATCTTAATTAAAAAAGGGGAACTGAAAGAAATCGAGAAGAAGTAAAGGAAACGACAGATGGGATATGGAGGAAAAGGAGAAATGAGGATCTCTACAAGTATTCCAAAAAGATCACGGACACAATGCAAAAACCAAGACTGAAATTTTATGGACAACTCGCCAGAATGAATGACAACCGCCTGACTAAAAGAATATTTAAATATATAATTGGATTGAGGAGGATGATGAAATGTGTGGAGGAGGTTAAGAAGGATGCAGAAGAAATTAAAATAACACCAGAATTGATCCTCAACAGAAAGAAGTTCAGAACTCGAGTAGATGACCACAAATTCCATGAAGAGCAGCAGAAGAACAGGCCCAAATTTGTAATATCTGAGGAGCAAAGAAAAATAAGGAGTGAACGAATGAAGTAGTTCTGGGAAGAGGAAAGAAGAAGACTTTCCAGAAAGCATTAAGTTTCACGCGGTCCACAGTTGGCCAAATTTGGAAGCAAGAAGGATGAAATTCTAAAGAAAATAAAAGCAACATGCAGAGCAGGTATGAAAATATAATTGTTTGCAGATGACATAGTGATTTTGGTAGTCAACAGTACAGAAGTGCAAATCCAACCACAGGCTTTAAATTACAATATTGAGAAATATGGTATGAATATCATTGTGGAGAAGAGCTAAGCAGGTGGTGATGACAAGAGAAGGAAAAGGAATTATTAGAATCAGGAGACAAAACCTTGTTGTTGAATGCTTCAAATATTTGGGAAGTGAAATAATGCAAGGTGCAAGGTTGGATAAGGAGATCATAAGAAGGGTACAAGCGGGAAATACGTTCTACCAGAATGTAAGGAACCTGGTGTGGAACAGAGAAGTTCCTATGAAATGTAAAGAGATAATGTACAAGATGTACTGTTCCCCTATATTGATGTATGCATCAGAGGCCTGGACAATGACAGCAAGAGATGAGAGTAAAATTCAGGCCAGTGAGATGGAGTTCCTGAGGAGTATGGTGGGGAAGACAAGTAGAAACAGAGTAAGAAATGTTGAAGTCAGAAAAGAAAATAGAGGTAGAAAAACCAAGTGATAGGATGGCTCTTACCGTTAACCCAAAAATACAACGGAGAAGTTGCTATACGTAATTTCTCATGTGAAGACTAGGTTAGGGAATTTTCATTGTAATGGAAGGCTCTCTTGCCTACCGCCAGTCACTATTGAGTTGGGCAGTTTCGTTATGATGGCAGGCCCCCTTGCCTACTGCAGTCACAATTGAGTTGGTGAGTTTTCATTATAATGGCAGACACTCACTCTCCACCTGCCTTTTTACATCCTCAGAAAGACTGTCTCTGTGGTTTTCTCTAAGTCTTAAAGGATCTACCATTGGACAGAAAACCAGCATGAGAGCAATATTAATGCAATAAAGCGGTTTTTATTATGTCTGCATAAGTACAAATTGTAAGGAAAAATTATTTATGATTAACATTAATATTTTTATAAGCAGACCCGGCCAACAGCTGGCAACTGCAGATGATGATGATGATGATGATTAGTATGTTTTTAATATATGTGGGATAACTGGCCTGCATATAGATATCAAGCAAAATGGTCCCCTAAAGAGCAGTATGTTTCCAAGACCTATCGCTAAAATTTGTCATAACAACCTGGATAATGTTAAGAATCAGGAAGGCTGCAACCGAGCAAAAATGACCTGTTTTATATTTTATTTCATTATATTAGTGCATTATCTCACAGTCTGGTAATTTTAACACTTTTATATCTGAGGCTTGTATTAATTTTGAACGCAACATTCATTTATTATCATTTAGACTTTCATGGCCCGTGTAACTATTCATGAGGTATATTTTTGGGCTTATGCCGTGTAATTAATGATAAAAACACACTCAACGCATTTCGAAAGGAACCTTGCCTTTCTTCATCAGAAGACACAGAGAAAATGAAATGATGCATAACCGGTTGCTAGGAGAAAGCAACAAGGAACTTGAAATGGTGCCCTAAGATGTAAACGGGACGCCATTTTAGCCCCAGATAGAGACGAGTGGCAACAGTAAAGCATTACTCTCAGCTGTTACTTATCATGCCTTAACACCTGGTCATGATGTTTTGTTCCAAGAAGTGGATGTTCTTGCCTGTATAAAGCAATATCGCCCAAGAATTATCAGGGAGGCGATTGAAATACGTAAACACCCAGATAATTTCAACCGCGATACGGGCTACAACCTCAGTGAATCATGGCTACCTATTATCAGTACCATTAGAGAGTAATGCTTTACTGTTGCCATTTGTTGTCTGTATCTGGGGCTAAAATGGCATCCCGTTTACATCTTAGGGCACCATTTCAAGTTCCTTGTTGCTTTCTCCTAGCAACCTGCTATGCATCGTTTCATTTTCTCTGTGTCTCCTGATGAAGAAAGGCAAGGTTCCTTTCGAAACGCGTTGAGTGTGTTTTTATTATTAATTACACAGCATAAGCCCAAAAATATACCTCATGAATAACATTCATTTACCTCAGTGCAGTTGGCTTGCTAAGTCTAACACTACAGGTTTTCTGTCAAGGTAATCTCCCTTAGCCATTGGCAGTCCCCTGCCACATCTACAAGGCAGCAGCACTTTGATGAATTTATGTGTCATTTTCTACACAAAGGCTTAATCAGGCCTCCTAAGGAAGAACTCCTCTGCCCTTAGTATGCCAGGTTTGGTACTGGCCGCCTGACCCTCGGCCAGAGAATTGCAGGTAGTACTGTCTACTTTTACATATGGTAGCAGGGTTGCTTCTGACCTCATCACATATGGTTTAGAGACATGTACTCTACTAAACAATGACTGCAGCAGAATTCAGGCAACAGAAATAAGATTCATTAGAACTACGAATCAAACTACTCAAAAGAACAAAATCAGGAATGAATTGAAAACAGGAAAGCAGAGGGCATTGAGGTCCCTATTACCAATGGGCACATTATTACAATGAAGAGCAAGAGACCTGCCAGAAAGTACTTTGACCTTACTGTCCAAGCAAAAAGACCAAGGGGAAGGAAATGCTGGGGAGACATAGTGAAATCAGAAGTGGAGGAGACAGATCTCAAATGGGAACATTTATAATGTCCAATAACAGACCAACTATATACATACCACTTAGTTGAGCAGCTCAGCTTCTTTCACCCAAGTCTTCCCAGCCCAAACTTTGCAACATTTTTTGCAACACTACTCTTTTGTCGGAAATCATCCAGAACAAATTGAGCTGCTTTTCTTTGGATTTTTTCCAGTTCATGAATAAGAGTGACTTTTATCCTAAATATTAAGCTATTATAAGCTCCTTTATGGCATCTCCAGAATAAGGCACTATATTTACCAGATTTCATTTCAATGCAGCAATTGATGTATTTTTTAAAACTTTTAACTAACTACTTGTTATCACATTTAAAAAACAGACATTTGTAAAGATATACAAAGAGGACTGATTATAAGATTTTGTCATAAGAGTACTTATAACTACTATATTATACTTGCTAGACATTTTATACACATTTGTACCTAAAACAGTATCCTCTTATATATCATCTGGTAAGGGTCCCAGCTCAGGGTTACGGGTGAAGACCTCAACGGCAGTGAAGGCAGAGATGAAGATCATTGGTATGGCGGAACTGGCGGAAGAGGCATCCTTGCTTTTTGGGATAGTAATAAAAAGCATTCACGAAGATAGTCAACAGCTTCAGCAGCGAATGAGGAATTTGGATCCCAACGGTGAAGAAGGTGGAAGAACTATTTTTGAAATGTAAATCCACTCATGTCTGATCCCGCAGCAGGCGGTGTTGTGGTCAGCGTCTGCATTCAGGTCAGGGTCGGCTGTTTAAGCATGCTCCAGGTCTTACCAATCTGGTTCTAATTTTTGTGGGACCTACGGGTTCCACCCTCATGTGAAATGATTCACACAATCTACCATGATGGTACAACGCACATCGGAAACTACCCCAGCCAGTAAAATCCGGGGCCAGTTAGAGTCTGGTCTAAACAGGGCATTGGATTCTGGGGGCCCTGCACCATCATGTTGGGATCAGTCGGAGGATCCCTCACCCCGCAAGATCAGGACCAAGAAAAAACACTTCTTTGGTACAATGAATGTCAATACCCTCCTAAGAGTCGGTAAACAGATGGAACTTATCAAAGAACTGGAGAGATATCAGATCAAGTTACTCGCTGTACAAGAAACAAGATTCCCATCAAATGAAGTATCATGATGGGCAAGTACAAGATAATAAAGGGTCAACCAGCGATCAGGGAATATAAAATGGGTAATAAAAGAAAATCACCTTCAATTCTAGGAACAGCATTTTTTGTTCACAATTCAATTATAGATGCAATAATTGATTTTCAATTACCTTCCCCTAGGCTTTCCATCTTAACCTTGAAGAATGGAAACAAATCATATGCTATCTTCAATGTGCATGCACCTATTAATGAGGACAACAAGAAAAATCCAGATAAAGTTGAAGAATTCTGGTCTCTCCTGGAAAAAGAGTTGTTGGAAACTTCGGAACATATGATTAAAATATTAATGGGTGATTTTAATGCTCAAGTTGGCAAGGAAAGAAAATACAGAAACATAGTTGGCAGTTATCCTGGGCATATAAGAACCAACAGAAATGGGGAAAGGCTTATTGAAGTGTGTGAAGCATTCAACCTCAAGTTAATGTCCACCCAATTCAAGAAAGAAAGGAAGAAATTAATGACATGGCATTCACCAAATCCCATGTTAGGGGAGTTCCAAATAGACCATGTAGCCACATCGAACCCTGCAGAGGTTTTGAACGTTAAAGTGCAAAAAGGTGCAAACATAGATTCTGACCACTACCTTGTTAGAGTTAAGATAAGATTTATTCCAAAGTCCTTCAAGAGACCTTCACCCAAAAACAAGAAATATCGAACTGATGAACTCAAGATAAACCAAGAGATTGTTGAGAACTATAAACGAGAGCTTGAGGTCTTGGAATCTTCGAATTGGGACGAAATGGCAAGGAGGATACAAGAAGCAGCTGAAAAGACTATAATGATCGCCAAAAAGAAGAAACATCCGTGGTGGAATGACGATTGTGAAGTAGCCTTACAGGAAAAGTCTAAAGCGTGGAATAAATGATGTGCTAATCACAAGAATTTCGAAGACTTCAAGGAACAACGGAAACACACAGCAAAAATTCTTCGGAATATGAAAAGAAAGTACGAGAAAGAACAGCTGCACAACATAGAAGAAGATTTCAAGAGAAACAACACAAGAGAGTTCTATAGAAGGTTTAAAAATGAAATCAAAAAATTCTCCCCTGGTAATCTATGTTTTAAAAGTGAACAAGGGATACTCATTATTGGTGACAAGAAGAATTGCGAGTATCTGGCCAACTATTTCCAGAATCTTCTGAATTGTGAACCCCCTGAAGATGGATTGCTGTTTGGAGAGCCTCAATTCAAGTTGAAGTATTCATTACCACCAAATAAGGAAGAAATTAGGGACATCATTAAGCAACTAAAAAACAACAAAGCTCCTAGGAAAGATTCAATTACTGCAGAGTTATTCAAATTTGCAGGTGAAAATATAGTGGAAAAACTAGAGGAATTATTTGCTTTTATTTGGGAAAAAGAAGAAATACCAAGTGATTGGAAAAATGCACTCATTCATCCTTTACACAAAAAAGGGGACCAAACTAACGTCAACAACTACAGAGGTAACTCTCTTCTTCCTATAGCATACAAAATTCTATCCAAAGCATTGCAGCAGAGGCTTGAAACACATCTAGATAAACAAATTGGTGAATACCAGGCAGGGTTCAGGAAAGGGCGTTCATGTGCTGAGCAGATTTATATTCTAAAATCACTTATAAAAATAAGATCAATGAAAAATCAGAAGAGGACAATCATAACCTTCGTTGATTTCAAAAAGGCATATGATTCCATAGATCGTGGAGTGCTCATGAACGTTCTGCAGGAGTTTGGAGTGGATGAGAAATCTCTGGCCATAATTCAGCAATCTCTTACAAACACCTTTTCTCAAGTCGAATTTATGGGCGAACTCTCAAATCCATTTGAGATAAAAACGGGTTTGAGGCAAGGAGACAGCCTTTCTCCACTACTTTTTAATTGCATTTTAGAAAAAATTATTAGGGAATGGAGGCTGAGAATGACTGAAAATGGAATGAAGAATGGGGTAAAGATAGGTTGTGGAAAAAATGCGATGATGTTGGATTGCCTTGCATTCGCAGACGATGTCGTTCTTATTACAGACAACCGTCAAACAGCCAAGAAACAAGTCGAAGAACTACAAAATGTTGCAGTCAAAACAGGATTAAGAATCTCCTTCGAAAAAACAGCATTCATGGATTCTATAAAAAAAGGCGACACGGACAGACTTGTTACATTGTATGGGGATATCCAGCGTGTGGAAAAATTTAAATACCTGGGAGAAATACTCACCCCCAGTGGAGATGAAAAGGAGGGATTAAAGGAGAGGGTGAGAAGGATGGAGTTGGCATTCAGACTATGTCATGACACCTATAAGTCCAAGTCTCTTTCAATTCAGGCCAAGTTAAAACATTACTGCACAGTGGTTAGAACAGAGTGCCTTTATGGAGCAGAAACCTTGTTGAGGATGGCTGACCCACTCCTTGAAAAAAGAGAAAGAAGATTCTTGCGAAAAATCTTAGGCCCTAGAAAGTTGACGAGTGACCCAAACACATTCCGGTTAAGATTGAATTTGGAGCTCTACAAGAGAGTAGAAAGAATCACGACTGTGATGAGAAAAAGGAGACTGACGTTTTATGGACATATCAAAAGAATGAACCCTGAGAGATTGGCCAACAGGATACTTCTTCTGCAGGAAAGGTGGAAAAAACAACTGGGATGGCTTACACAGGTGCACAATGATTTGGCAGAAATAGGTATCAAGGAGGAGGATATAAAAGAAACGACATCATTTAGGAAGAAGGTTGCGGGATTGAGGGGTGCGTCTGAATAGCAACATGCAAAGCCACGGAACATCTCGGTGGAAGAACGAGCAAGAAGAAGTCAAAGACTCAAGAATCTTTGGCGAGAGTGTAAAGAGAAGGGTATCAGTCTGCGTGACAGGAGGAAGATTGTGTAAACGTGGCCCACAGGTGGCCGTATCGATAAATAATAATAATTTTAGACCTTCGTTAAAAACTACGTATAAGAACAATCAGGATCCTGATCTATCTTTCTTTCTGGTATGAGATTTTTAGGCTGATGATGCTCTCATTATGGGTGAAACATGTCCCTATATCTAATATGTTAAGAACTATTTCTTAAATTTAAATAAAAAACTCTTATGTATTGAACAGGTGGAATTTATAATCTAGTATTATTATTTGACTTTTAATAATAAGAGATATGAAGAAAATGCATATACACCTTTTTTTGGGAAGTGAATTTCAGATACACTTGGTGTGCTCCATTGTTCAATAGCTCTAACCATTAGGCGGCATATTCAGACTTGCTTCACATTTTATTTTGCTACATAACCCACTTAAAGGATAGCATGACAGTAAGCAACCTGTGTGTCAAGCAAAGGTATCAGCTAACTTATAAGCTTTCCAAATTTGAGCTCCATCAGCCAAGTAGTTTTTATGTGAAAGAACAAAGATAGACAAATATACATACTTCAAAATTTATAATTGCTGCCATATTTTCCTTAAATCATGGTTTTTGCAGGAACCCTTTGATTTCCTGAGATGATTCATAGCCTATGTTACCCAGAATGATATTATCTTTCAAATGGTAAAAGAAGTTTCTGGAATTACCTGTTACATAGCCACAAACTCACGTCTCTCTTTATATATTAGTATAGATAAATCAATTAACTTTCTCAAACAAGTGATGTGACAAAGTGTTACACAGATTACAAATACTGGTGTTTATTGAAACTACTTACCTTATTAGCAACTGTTTGTTTGTCCAACCCTTGTCCTATTTCTCTATGGAGTCGCTTAAAAATGAAGGTGAGACGAATCTGTCGTAGCGGGTTTTTATGACCGGATTCCCTTCCTGATGTCAACTTCATCAGAAGAGTTAATGAGATGAAATGAATGAATGGAGTGATATATGATAGTAAGAAGGGAGGAGGTGAAAGCTGGTGCTGGCACATAGCCTACTCCTGTCTAATAGCACCAAGGGGTCTGCTCAAGACCTAACGACCCCATGTGATGGACAAATCCCCAACAACAGCGTCATATGCCCTCACTTCATGTGAGCACTGTGGAGAGGTTTGGAATTTCATCCAGGCTTTTGTTACATAATTTAGTGATTAGAAATTGTATACCACCACCTCCCCAATCCTGCCGGCCAACATTCTGATGGTGAATTATTTTTTGACCAATGGGACTCGATCCGGCTAACAACGGTGTCAGACTGTTTAGACTTCAATGCCTTCATGATCATGGCCATCAGGCAGGCTACCTCATTTCCTTATTTAACAACTGCTGGACAATAACACAGAAACTTTGAACAATTTTTTAATAGGATTTACATGTGCAATATAACATTATTTTTAAGTATTTAAATGTGCTTGTTGTATTTTTGTAAATTTGAGTCTTGTATTTACCCATTCTAGGCCAATGGGTTATTTATGACCCATAATGCTTGGATTTTATTTCTCTCATATAATACCATTTTTCCACATTAATGTTCACTCAGTAATACAACAGAAACATTCCAGAATGGATATAGATATTTTCAAGAAATGATCCCAAGCATGTAGGCTGTGGGAAGTGCTGTATAAATCCTGTTTTGAGGTTACTGGAAGACAGAGTTTTGGAATTAATTCTGGCTAGAATTAAATTCTGACATATCACTTTTATTATTCTTCCTGAATAGTGACAAATTATCGAAGAAGGTATGTCTCAGTTCAATGAAAGTGATATTGAATGCGTAGTTATGCCGGTAAACATCAAATTGAATGTTGGGGTCGACAAATACCCATGCAGTAAATACTACATTCTCTCAGTTATTACCAAAATTCCTTTTTATTTGTAATAATGAAAACGAAAACCTACAACCTGTTTTCCAGTCTTTGACCGGGTCAGGGATGTAATGAATGAATCAGATATAGGCTGTTATTACGATGGGGTCGCCACTCCCAAAGTGATTTATATATTAATGAGTGATAGATGCTATGAAATGAGAATGGAGAGTGTTGCTGGAATGAAAGATGACGGGGAAAACTGGAGTACCCGGAGAAAAACCTGTTCCGCCTCTGCTTTGTCCAGCACAAATCACACATGGAGTGACCGGGATTTGAACCACGGTATCCAGCGGTGAGAGGCCGACGCGCTGCCATCTGAGCAACGGAGGCTCTATTTATTTGCAATAAATTACCCTTAAATGAATGGATAGTAACAAAAAACATGTATTTTGCGTAATTATTGGCCTGAAATGGGTTAAGGAGCTGAATATGTCTCCACAATGGGATGAAACATGTATTCCTATTGTAAAACAATGTATAACTTAATTGAAAAGTGTAATTCAAATTGTGTTGAATAGGGCAGACGTTCTCATTTGATAATTTGATGTATGTCAACACGGATATTTAAAAAAATATGTAATTTATCATTTGTAGTATATTTAACTGAGGAAGTTGGCTACATGATTGGGTCAGGTAGCTGTGAGCCTGAATTCAGAGGATGGTGATCTTGAACCCCACTGTCAGCAGCCTGAAGATAATTCCCATAGTTTCCCCATTTTCACACCAAGCAACTGCTGGGACTGTACCTTAATTAAGGCTATGGTCACTTCGCTGCCATTCCTATAGATCATTCCATGTTAAGAAAATAGTATTGCTCTTATAGACCTACAAGAAGTGAACACACCCCTCTTAGACAACCGTAATTCCTCATAACAAAGGAATATTATAATGTACTTTATATTTTATTGTGAAAGAGAGAAAACGGATCAGGCATTTTTTTCCCATGAGTTATTAAAATAATTACTTAACATACTCTATTTCATAAATACATTTGCAGGGAGGAAGCACAATGGTGGGAACAGCCGCAGCTTTCTTGCCTTCTTTCATTTCCCTCCTGAGTCGCACTGGCACATGTACCATGCAATCTGTTACGCTGTGAATCACCGCCAGTTTATCACTGTTGAAGAGGAGTGGAACTATTTATTGGTGTATGTGTTTTAATATTCTTGTACTGTGCAGCAATTGTTACTTAAGATTTTGATGCTGTGGTGTGCAGCGATACATCACGGCATGACTTGTACTGACACAGAAATTTGCTATGATTTTTATCTGTGCTTGGTTTTGTAATTTAGCTGTTGTTTCTTAAGCACATTTTATTTTTACCACTCTTTTCCCAAGCGCACTTAATTTTTACGAATCCTTGCATGGGTTGGTACGACGGCACAGTATTACCCTGTGTTGTCTGGACAAATTTATTAAATGCAATTAATTGCATCCGCAACCTCCTGACCCTTTAAAATTATCTGTTTATTTTCTCATCCAATTTGCCTTGAATTTCAATAGTGAGGTTTTGTACATGCTGTACTTTACCAATGCTGCTGTTAAAACCAAAATGATCCCCCTCTAAATCCCCTGTACCCTTGTTTTCATAAAAAAAATTTCAGCATAGTTTCTTCCTCATCTTATCTTGAAATTAAATGCAGAATTTCACCAATATATGTGCCGGCATTTTCCCATCATGCTGTTGAGCAGAGCTCTCCGATGTGGCAACCTTGTTGTCCTAAGTGTGACACTTTTTTTTAATGTGGAATGAACTATAGGCCTGTTCTATTCCATCACTGCCATAAGGCCTGTCTGTGTTGATAAGATTTACAACAAACAGAACAAAAATGTTTATATACCTTTTCCTTGTGGTGTAAATTTTACATTTTGTCTTTACATGGTAGTGGTTCTTTAGGAACGAAGTAGATTATATCTACTGTATAGGCGTTTGTGATTAATAGAGCCCGGAAGTTAGGTAAAATACCATTTTTATCTGGGTGCATATATCAAAGTGTCACGTAGAGACAAACATGTTTCCATATGTAGGGCCAGTTATTATTTTGCCTTTTTTTTGTGTGCCTATTTTAGCTTCTGTAGCCTATTTGGTAGTTTAATGCAATTTCTTGCTGTTTTTTAAATTGTTGTGGATATTTTCTGCTGTTATTTATGTATTTTAATTAATCAATGAAAAGAAAAATATATAATTTCAATGTACGGTACTGTATTAATGATAAAGAAAAAATCAAGGCGTAGGGACGTGGCGACCCCATCGTCCAGTGGGTAACCACTGCAGTTAGCCACCCAAGTATTGGCGGGAAAACCATACCTATTTAAGGTAGGAGGAAATGCCTGCCTTTCGTCAGAAAACATCATGAGGCCCTCTAAGGCTAACAACCTTAGTTGTACAATGTTGAACTATGTCCAACCCCTAAAATGAACATTAATATCATGGAACAAGCTTCTTACGAATTAAATTACCCTGAAGACAAAATCAGGCTTTCAGATTCCAGGGTGCCTGACATTTTGAAGCTCGTGAGTGAATCGGAGCACCACAAGAACTTTGCTAAATTCAAGAATAAGAGAAAATACTATTTTGGGACATTCAACATCAACTCCCTTATTCAGGTTGGAAAACTGAAACAGTTAACAGCGGAGCTACATTAACTCGACATCTCGATACTGGCCCTCCAGGTAACGCGGTACATGGATGAAGAACATTTTGAATCGGATGGGTTCAGAATCTTCAAAGGAAAAGCCGGAGAAAAGATCATGAAAAAATCCCGCAACTGGGAACAGCTTTTGTAGTAAACAAAAAGTTTCTAAACACTATAGTCGACTTCAAGAGTGTAAACTCAAGACTATCGCACATGACAGTCAAATCAGCAAATAAGAAATACACGCTGATAAATGCTCATGCACCAATAAATGAGAATAATAAAAAGAATCCCGATATGGTTGAAGAGTTTTGGGACAAACTGGGGGATGAAATACTCAAGATTCCAAAAAGTAACATCAAAATTCTCCTGGGGGACTTCAATGCACAAGTGGGGCAGGAAAAGAAGTACACTGAAATAGTTGGACAATATCCGGCACACAACAGGATGAATAAAAACGGAGAAAGACTGATCAATTTATGCAACATGAACAACTTGAAACTCATGTCAACCCATTTCAAAGCACGCCCCAACAAAAAGAAAACGTATCATCAAACCCCTTGCTAGGCGAATTTCAACTGGACCATGTAGCAATATCCAAGAACAATTACAAGGAAATTCATAACGTCAAAGTTAGAAAAGCGGTAAATGTAACATCAGACCATTACTTATCACAGATTAAGATGAATTTCACACCCGGACGAAAAACACATACCTGTGGCAATAGTGTGTCAAAAATTGACCGTGAATTACTCATCCAAGAAAAGAGGGAAGAATACAGGAAAAAGCTACAGGTGCCAAAAAACTGGAATGAAGTGATAAAATATCTGCAGGAGCCAGCAGTTGAATTAGCATCTATGAAACGTCGAAGCAAGCATGCATGGTGGAATGCAGAATGCGAAAATGCAATCAAAGAAAGATTTGAGGCATGGAAATCATGGAATGAGAATGACTGTGACAAATTTGGAAAAATCACGAGAAATAAGGAGAAGAGTCAGAAGAGAACACCTTAGAGCAGAAGTCACAGAAATGGATGAAAACTTCAAGAAAAACAATACTAGATTATTCCATAGGGCCTTTACAAATAGAATCAAAGGCTATATAGCACCGAGCCTGCATTTCAAGAAAACGGACAGAACTTTTGCCTGAACAATAAAGATAACTGTGAGATCCATGCAAAGTACTTTGAAGACCTCCATAACCGTGAATCGCCACGGGAAAAATTGGAGATTGAGAAGGACACAATCCAGAACCCAGATTCCAAACCACCAGACAAGGAAGAAGTAAGGGAATTAATAAACTCCCTAAAGAACAACAAAGCATCTGGTGAAGATGGAGTAATAGCAGAACTGAGGAAGATAGCCAATGATGCCTTTATGACTGAAGCGACAGAACTGTTCCGGAATATTTGGAGAGATAAAAAAATACCAGAAGACTGGCTAGTGGCATTAATACACCCGCTACATAAAAAGGGACCAAAAACAGATGTCAATAACTACTGAGGAATATCGCTTTTATCTGTCACGTATAAGATTTTTTCTCAACTCCTATTGAACAGACTGACACCGCAAATTGACCACAAGTTGGGAGAGTATCAGGGTGGCTCCAGCAGAGGGCGCTCTTGTTAGGATCATATCTTGAGTCTAAAAATGATAATCAAATATTACAATGCGTGACCAAAGAACATCTTGATCTCTTTCGTTGACTTTCAAAAAGCATACAGTTCAATAGATAGAGACACATTGATGGAAATTTTGAGAGAATATGGCATCGATCAAAAACACTCAACTTACTTAGGTTAACACTAACAAACACCATATCCAAAGTGAAATTTCCAGGAGAGATCAGCAAACCCTTCCAGATAAAAACAGGTATGAGACAGGGTGACAACTTATCCCCAACACTCTTCAACGTGGTTCTAGATAAGGTCATGAAAACACTGTGGAAACATAATGACTCAGGTAGTAAAAATAAACATGTCAAACCCAAGTGTTTGGCATTTGCTGATGATTTGCACTCTTTGCTGAGACAGAACAGGAAGCAATAAGACAGATAAATGAACTACAGGAGATAGCCGAGAAAACAGGTTTAAAAATCTCCTTCACAAAAACAGAGATGATGAGCACGGCTAGGAATTATGTGAAGAGAACAATGAAGATGAAATATGGCAAAGTTAAGGTCACAAAGCAGTTTAAATACCTGGGAGAGATTATCAGCAGCAACAGGATGGATAAAGAGGCCATGGGAAATAGGAGACTTCAGTTGGAAAGGTTAAACACTGCCACCAAAGCCATTTACAACAAAAATAATCTTTCCATTAATGCCAAACTAAGACATTATGACGCTGTGGTAAAACAAGTGATTCTGTATGGGGTGGAAACAGCAACACTAACAAACCTGGAAAAACTACTAAAGATTGAAAGGAGAATATTAACCCCTCAGTGCCGACCTCTATACGTGGTATAGACCCTCTTTTCTTCCGTATAGACCCATACATGGTTTCACATTTACGGCTATAGTGCGAAGAGTTTTCGAGGTATGGATATGCAAATTGTTTTGTTTCCAAGAAGACATTTTTGGGTTTACCAGTGTTGTAAATAAGAATTGAAAATTGTTAAAATGAAGTTGTTTTTGCAAGGATAAATATTTGTCAAGTAAGTCTGAGCACTAATCTCTGTTTTTTTTAAAGTCTGTTTGCTTCATTCTTTCCCACAGAATAAAATAAAGAAATGATATTCTGAGAAGTTTGTCTTTTCGCGTGATGTTCTTTGCTCTAATTTTACATTAAGAGTGAAGTTTATTTATTATATTTGTCTTTATTTCTCAGCTTGTAGTATTTTTGTAACTCTCCACGAGCGCACTGTGTAGGCATGAGTTAGTGCTGCTTCCTGTCTTATGGTACGAGAGCCAGTTGTTCATGGTATATATCTCATTTGAAAGACGATGTCTCGACCTTTTATCTCAAATATGTATCGAGTTGTTTCTTTCGTCATAAATGTTATTCTCCTCGTTCAGTTTATTCCTGCTGCTTTTGGTCTCGCTGCAGCTTCATCAGTCCGTGTGATGCGCTGCGCTCAATGGCTAGTGCCGGCTGTGGTTTGACTGACAATAACGTGCTTGAATATTGTATAATTCAGATGAAAGTTTAGTCGGAAGTAGTAGTGACAGTATTAGCAGCAGTGATGAAATAGATAATGTGGCTGTAGCGGATGCAGTGGTAAATGATGAGAGTGACGATGAGGAGGAACCAGTACTTGGAAATTTCGTGTGGGAGGCTATGGATAATTATACAGGTCAAAGAGAAGTTTTCTGATTCCTGAATTCTCTAATAATATTCAGACAAATCACAGGGACAAACATTGAGCAGATATCTTATCGGGTTCAGCTGATGGAAGGTTTGTTTAGATAATACGCTCGCTCGGGCGGGGAACGAAATATTCAAAGCCGGCGCGCATCAGATAATACAGTTCCAAGGTTGCAGAAAAGAGGTTTTACAGGAAATTAGCACCCAAGAGTGAGAAATCCAAACCTCAGAGACGTTGTATCGTGTGTTCAAAACATGGCGAAAAGAAGACGTTGGTGTACTGCTGCCAGGAGTGTGACTTCGGTCTCTGTCTTGAAGAGTGCTTCGAACTCTATCACATGAAACTAAATTACTAAGGAAATGTGAAACAATTATGTAATTATCTGCATGTACATAGTTCTATCATAAGGAATTCCAAATTTCGTGAATATTGGGCTACTCTTACACTTGTAGTAACGCTTGAAGTGAATCAATGTATTTCAGTCGCGCGTAGTTGAAATCTCATCCGGCCGCGGGATAGGAAGCTCTTTAAATGGCTGCGATGCGGAGGGGTTAAGGAGGATTTATGGCCGAAGGGTGGTAGAGGGAAACTACAGATTACGATCAAATAAGGAGATATACAAAATAACAGAAGACCTGGAAACAACAATAAGGAAAAAACGGCTGCGATTCTATGGACACCTGGTCAGAATGGATCCAGCAAGGTTAAATAAACAAATTTTTAATAAAATATACTACATGAAGAGCCATGGGGGATATGCCAAGCAGATGAAGGAAGAACTCAAGAGGTTAGGAATTGCAGATGAAGAATGTCGTGATAGAGACCAATTCAGGAAAAGACTTTCCAACATAAAAGTTCTTGTTGAAGAAAAGAAAGAGCACAGAGGGGGAAGATAGACTGAAAAGAGAAGAGTGCAACATTCTGAAAGAATGAAGGCACTGTGGAGAAAGAGGAAGGAAGAAGGGATGATAAGAAGGAAGTGAAGTGGTATTGGCATGGTCCTTAGTTTGGCCAGTTCTCAAGGAAAAAAAAAAAAGAAAAAAAAAAAAAAACCATTTATATAAACAATATTTTCATATTACACAAATCTCTATTGAGTGAAATTACACAAGCCAAATGGTCGAGAAGGTTGCCAGCTCCCGTCCTTGCTACATAAAATTAAGTGCTGGTGGTGATTATTGTTTTAAGAGGAAGAACAACTTGGTAACTGTCCTCTACTAGCATTCATCAGAAGGAAAATGGAAGAGGTCCGATACTTCAAAAAATGAGAGGTATCGGCAAAGGGCTCACAAAGAGCGTGAAAATGAAAGACTCCCCGGGCCTCGCAAATCTAATACCATTGGGGTCGGGAAAGATCAAGACTTGACCAAGGGAAGTCAGACAGGAAAGGTAGGAGTGAGGAACCTGACACAAGTTAGTGGAAGCAACACCAGACTCAGCTAGGGGAACCGTGGTCACCAACCTACACTCTCAAGTTGAGAGGCCCTGGTCCCTTTTTAGTCGCCTCCTCTTACGACAGACAGGGGATACCATTGACATTATTCTATCATCCCCACCCACAGGGGTTACATAGTTGAGAATGGAGCTGGAATAAACATGTGATGGCAATGGGGTTAAGGCATTTCCATTCCCCTATTTGAATAAATATTTTGAATTTATACTGAAAAAAATGAAAACTCAAAAGTGACATGCAAATATTGCTTGGGAGCAATCATTTTGAAAGTCTAACTAGTCTCACCTAGTGATGATAGCCACTTAATGTATCTATGCTAAAAAAAACCACAAAATTGAGTTATGTACTTTTCCTTGCGAACAATGGTATAATTCCATCCCCATGTGACAAAAAGGTCAGTGGTTCCCTGAAGACTTGCGTTCTGTGAAGGAATTGTAATCGAGTCATTTTTTTCTCCTAAACTGTAATTGAGCTCAATTACTTTTATTTTGTACTTTTCTCATCACTGCATATAACCTATTAATTGTCCGGCTCCATGGCTAAATGGTTAGCGTGCTGGCTTTTGGTCACAGGGGTCCTGGGTTCGATTCCCGGCAGGGTCGGGAATTTTACCCACAATTGGTTAATTCCACTGGCACAGGGGCTGGGTGTATGTGTTGTCTGCATCATCATTTCATCCTCATGATGCGCAGGTCGCCTATGGACGTCAATTCAAAAGACCTGCACCTAGCGACCCGAACTTGTCCTTGGACACTCCCAGCATTAAAAGCCATACGCCATTTCATTTCACCTATTAATTGAAACAGAATAATTTCTTATGCATAATAGCAATTAAAACAGAAAAAGACTAATTAATAATTTCCTTTTTTTGTGCTTTCTTCAATAAATTTGTCATTTCATTTCCAGCCACACTTCTATAATTATTTTGGACAACAGCAATGTTGCCACAGACAAAACATTAGCAGACATAGCCAGATCTTTTATACTCGGTTGTGGTATACAATAATTCAGAAAAAATTATTCGTAGTTTGCTGATATAGCCAGGCATCCATTTACTTCATTTAACCTAAGGTCTCAGTTGTGCACATGGCAGAATGATTTGCAGGGAGGTACAGTTCAGGGCACTAAGGGAAGCAGCCAGGAGCACAGGAGCACAGGGATATTTTTGAAATCTGAAGTTGGAATGAGATGTTCTTAAGGAATTTTATCATATCTTTTTTTCTTCAGATAATTGCAAGTAATTTCTGGAGTTTAAAATTATTAATTTACATTTTTGTTAGTCTGAGTAAAAATGGACCTATAGGACAGTTCTATGAAGTAACAAGACATATTTGTCTTAGGTCACAATTAAAGATGGTGTTGATGTATTCCAAGGATGGCTGTCGTAAGATTAATAAATATAAAGTTTCAAATAACTGAACACAAATGTATTTCTGAATACAATGAAACATTAAAAAGAACTCTTCAACCTGCACTACAAAAAAGATAACATGCTAAAACAACATTTTTTATTTACACACATCCATAAAAGATAAGAGTGCTTTTAGGGTGATACTCTTCTACAGCAGCCAGCACATGCAGGCACTTGACAGTAAGAATCTGCACAGGATTGCATTAAGTCCTGTCATTCCATTCATTATAAGGTGGTTTCAAAACAAGTAAAGACTTCAGCAGCAACACTTCTGTTTCCAGTACACTTTTAATCATGTTGTCGTCATCACTGTCCACTTCCTCAGATTCTTCCATAACATTTTGTACCATACCATCATCACCTAAAACCTGAAAAACACGAACATCGATCTGGACATTTGGCGCTGAGATAATTGGCGTTTTTCTTGACATTCCTCCACATAGGGTCAACCAATCACTACTGATCTCCATTTAGGGAAGTTGCCCAGGCAGCAGATTCCCTACCTGTTGTTTTCCTACACTTTTCTTAAATCATTTCAAAGAAATTGGAAATTTATTGAACATCTCCCTTGGTAAGTTATTCGAATCCCTAACTCCCCTTCCTGTAAATTAATACTAGCCTTAATTTGTCCTCTTGAATTCCAACTTTAGCTTCATATGGTGATCTTTCCTACTTTTAAAGACACCACTCAAACTTATGTCTACTAATGTCATTCCACGCCATCTCTCCACTGACAGCTCAGGACATACCTCTTAGTCGAGCAGCTCGTCTCCTTTCTCTCAAGTCTTCTCAGCCCAAACTTTGCAAGATCTTTGTAATGCCACTCTTTTGTTGGAAATCATCTAGAGCAAATCGAGCTGCTTCTCTTTGGATTATTTTTACAGTTCTTGAATCAAATAATCCTGGGTTGGTTTCAGAAAGGGCACTCACCCATAAAACAGGCCCAAATCCACATATGTAACACAGTTTGCACTTGTGATCCCATTAATGTGTGGGAGAAGCAGTGGGAGAAGTTGCTATCACCAATTGAGGAAAATAATTGTGTGTTCGGTAAATACGAAAGTTTGGAAGCTTTAAGATTTATTTTGCAGCACACAAACAAGAAAGTGACGATGAGCTCATGGCTAGAACAGTCCGGTCGCTAACCAGATGATGAACACTGCCAAGAAACGTAAGTTTACCTTAATTCCTTTTGATTCTAGAAACTCATGTATCTCCTTAACCCCAGGAATATCTTCTATCTTAGAGATGATTTCCTGCAACAAAGATAACAAGGAAACTGAAATCATTGCAGACGCCATATCCTGTTTGAATATTATCACTGAATATTATCATAAAATCATAAGTTGAGGCTATAAGTTTTCACAGAGAACAGGGTTGCCAGATACATAAAATCAAAATACAGAACAGAAGTGCAGTCAAGGAAACAACATGGTTTGTAATTTAGAAGTTGTAGACTTCATTTCAGAATGATAAAATTTATAATTATTGTGGTATCATAGTGCAGTTTGCAACGTGAATAAGTGACACTGTATTTATTGGAACATTTTTATTTTTTATTTCGTGTGGCTATTTCTAGCCGAGTGCAGCCCTTGTAAGGCAGACCCTCTGATGAGGGTGGGCGGCATCTGCCATGTGTAGGTAACTGCGTGTTATTGTGGTGGAAGATAGTGTTATGTGTGGTATGCGAGTTGCAGGGATGTTGGAGACAGCACAGACACCCAGCCCCCGGGCCAATGGAATTAACCAACGAAGGTTCCAGCCGGGAATTGAACCCAGGGCCCTCTGAACCGAAGGCCAGGATGCTGACCATTCGGCCAACCACTTGTGTACTGGGATTTCATTCCCCTTTAATCGTCCATTGTTTGGTGTGCCTGTTTAATTGGTGTGATCTACCGTTCAAATTATCTAAATGTGTGCTCTGCAATTATTGCATCATAGCTGAGTCGTACACTATTCGTTCAATATGGAAATCAATACTGGTGCGCATGCGCTCAACTTGTTTCTTGAGTGCGAGCTTCTTTCTCGCCGGAGACGTGCTCTGTGACTTTGGTCCAAGATGGAGGTGCGCTGGCGTGTGTTCAAGAAGACATCTTTGCTAGTCAGCGGAATGCAGTGGGATACTCCGGGATAACCTAACTGAAAATTAAGGTCATGCCTTAATCTCTTATCATTGTTATTCAATTATTTTCTTCATTTTGTTTCGGAATTCAGTTAGGTCATGTGTGTGCAAAATAGAGACTTTTTGGCAACGATTTTCTGCGTTAATTGTATAAGCATTATCCTCAGCACCCAAAAATTTCCTAACATGGACTAATAAATTAAATTTGTTAAAAAATATATTGCGAAACCGTGTCATGTGAAAGTAGTTACTGTATATTATTAATGTGGTAATTTGGAATCGCGGCATATGGGCTTACGGGTATAAAGGTCATTATATACTTATTATTTAGTTGGAATTCTTGTTTGTGTTCAATTTCTACTTGTATATTTTGGTGATACCTTATTATTATTGGTATATTTCATTCAAACAATATTTTCCTATTCTTGTAATGTGATCTCTAATTGTACCTTTATTTATTGTGTGATGTCCTGTGTTGGCTGATTTCTCGTAATGGGATCATTCTTGTTTTTCTGCTTCTTCTAAGGTTGGGTTTTAATTCTATCTCATATGCGCATTATGCTGCTTTCAAGGCCACCTCACATTAAATTCAATAACAACGATTTTGCACTGTGTTAAATCTTTTATTTATGTGCAATGAAATATATATATATTATACCATCTAATGTGTTAATAATAATTATTTTTTTTATAATTTTATTTTCTGTAACACCGCAGTTGGTAGAGTTGAAATTTGATCCTCCTAATTCTTAATTTTTCATTCATTATTTGTTACGTAACTTCTCTTTTGGTGTATGCCTTAAATTTGCAGGCCTTGCCTGTTGTTAATAATAGTTTGGCTTGTGAAGCTGCATTTTTCTGTTCGTGTGTAATTGTTCTGTAGTACTGGTAGTATTCAGTGTCACATTATCCATTTGAGGAAGCAAAATTCTTATTTGCTGTCACAAACTGGGATTGCTGATCAGACACCTGTCTATTTTGAAATGCCGTTGGAAAATACAGTGGATATGAAGGGTTCTAAAAGTGTAACCTTCAGAACAGGTGGTAACGAAAAGCAACAATGCATGATAATGTTGTGCATATTAGCGGATGGAACCAAACTCCCTCCATATGTGGTTCTGAAAAGGAAAACACTTTCAAAAGGAAACTTGTTGTCCGGTGTTATTGTTAGAACACGAGTCCAGCTGGATGAACAGTGCGTCAGTTGAGGACTGGGTAAAGTGCGTTTGTCAACGTCACCTGGGAGCTTTGTTACAAAAACAAAACATGTTTGTGTTGGAGAGTTACCGAAGACATAAAACTGACGCTGTAAAAGATATGATCAGGAAAGGAAAACCGATCTTGCAAAAATTCCCGGAGGACTCACTTCTATTCTACAGCTGTTGGATGTGTGCGTGAACCGGCCTTTCAAAACTGCAATGAAACAGTTGCACACCGAATGGAAGTCTGATGGTGATCACACATTAACACCAACCGGATGGGTGGTGCACTCCCAACGATCTAGTGTCCAAAAGCTTTAAGAAATGTGGAATTTCAAATTCAGTGGACGGTAGCGAGGACGACTTTTTGTGGAAATATGCCAGCGATGAAAGTTTCTATGGTGAAACTTCAGATGGCGACGGTGAATTGTGAATTACTAAGTTTTACAATATTTAAAATACTTCCACCGTTTGGTATTTTTTTTGCCTTTTGGCAAATTTATTTGTCAACAGTACATGTTTCGTTCCCTATTTAGGAACATCCTCAGCTGTTATTGTAGCTTAGGAGAATTGCTAAGATTTTAAACAAGTTAATTTGCAGGTACATTGATTCACTTAAAAACTACTAAAAATACCAATTAAATTAAATGATATTAAAAACAATGTAGGGGTTAGTGTGTTAATGATATGAGAACGAATGTGAATTGTGAATTATCTGAGTATTGGACTGATTTTATTTATGATTTTATTAATTGTACGCTATTTGAATTTATATTTGTGGTATATTTGAAGAAAATTAAATAGGTATGTAAGTTATTTGATTTTTTTATTTTTTTCCATACTTTGCCGTCTCAAATTTAGGGTACAGGTCTTATTCAGTGGCGGGTGGTATTCGGTATTATACGGTATATTCTTCTAAGATGAATGAATGAAAACCTACAACCAGTCTTCCAGTCAGCGACCAGGTCTGGAATGGAATGAATGAAGCCCCCATCTTGCAGTGAGAATAGGTACTGTGCCGGCTGCCGAAGCCTGTCACACTCCTTTGGGGCAATGATTAATGACTGACAAATGAAATGAAATGATAGTGGAGAGTGTTGCTGGAATGAGAGATGACAGGGAAAACTGGAGTACCCGGAGAAAAACCTGTCCCGCCTCCGTTTTGTCCAGCACAAATCTCACATGGAGCGGCTGGGATTTGAAACACGGAACCCAGCGGTGAGAGGCCGACACACTGCCACCTGAGCCATGGAGGCTAAGTATATTCTTCTAAGAATTGTATTTAAAAGACATAATTTATTGACCTGTAACATGATGTTTCTTTTAACCCGACAGTGTGGAGTGATGTGTAGCGCACGTCATGCAATGGTTGTCTGTTGCTGTGGAGTGATGTGTCTGACACGCATTGCACCACATCTGCATTGTCGTTCCATCTTGTGAGCTTCCTTCGAACTATGTCTGAGGTCTCTTCACAGTCATTCTTCATTCTTTCATTTCATACAACTATCGATTCATTTTAACGATTTTTCACCTCGTTATCGATGTGTAAATTTCATCGACTATTCGCTCGTGTACTTTTCCCGCACTGGCAACAGTAAATTTGTATAGCGATGCTATACAAGGGCATGTTAAATGAATGTTTTAGTTATTATGAGGATAGTAGTTATAATTTTAGCGATGATTCTGATGACAGTGATGTTGATATTGCCGACTTTAGACCGAGATGAGGCTGAAATGATACAGAAGAGACTGTTGTATCTGACACTATTCATGCTAGATGTGGTAGTGCTTAGTATAGCTTTTTCTGGGATGATATGGATAATTACATAAGAAATAAACATTTTATAAGGCCTTTTCACCCCAATGTTTAGTTCTCAATGATGTGCAACTAGTAAACTTTTTCTTTTTCACCTGAATTCGTCCAGATGAGTGTAACAGAAACAAATCGCTACACTTGGGTAAGGGTTATTCTGCCCAAAGGCAGGTCCGAACCTCTGCAAAGGTGTTCCTGAGCCAGAGTTTACATGCGGTAGGGTGGCCAGTTCCTTTCCCTTACACCCCCCCCCCCCCCAACAGCGCGCGGCAACCCATCCAACTCCTGACCACGCCCAATGTTGCTTAACTTCAGAGATCTCACGGGATTTGGTGTTTCAACACGGCTACGGCCGTTGGCTATCACTACACTTAGCGGTGCATAAAGACCCAAGGAATGTTATTTCCATTTCGATCTAGGGTGAGGGAATTGATTCCGGTCAACGAAAATGAGATGTATGTTACCTTAGCCCTCTTCATGTTGATGTGAATAGTACAAAAACTAAATGTTAGGCCTTACTTCTCGAAAAATTGTACCACCATGCCCCTTATATGATTCATATTTTTAGAAAAATTTCAATCCAAATGCAAATTACCTCACTTCAATGACAATGAGACTAAACACATTATATGCAGTGGATCAAAAAGCTATTTCCAATATAATCAAAATTGGTTGGAAATGAACAAGTATGGTATCATAAAACAGTTTGGTGCACAGGTATGCCAGCCTTTAAATGCCCAGTAAAAGCTCCTCCCGCATCCAGTGAAGGCTAGATTTTTAAATGCTCCCACTCAGAAGGGTTAATTTTAATGTCATCTGAATGAATTTTATTGTGTGTAAGCCCTATGCATCTGTATCTAAGAAAGGTCAAAAGAATGACTGAAACATGTCCTACAATTTGTAATTGTAATTGTGAAGTATAGAAAATATGGATAAATATATCATTCCTTACATAGGAATAAATTTAATTTGTTCTAACAATGACAGTTTGAAATTGGAAAACACTTGGCCATTGCCGTATTGATAAAATGAACACACTTATTTATCACCAGATGGCTCACTATTTGCAGGTGCATTCAGAGTAACAATACAATGATGTGTGGGGTCTCACGGAGTGTACTTCTATTGTTTCTTTTGTGATTGGTCAGTAGGTGCCAGGCCATTCAAAAATAGAACCAAAACTCACTGAGTCAAGTGTGATGCCTACCTGTGCCTCAGTTTTAAAATGCTCCATACGAGTGTGTTATGTTGAGAAAAATTTCCTGGCAGAAACAAATTAAGAACAACATCCGACTGAATCTTTTTCATATAAATTCCTCCAATTGTGTTGAAAACTGTCAGCAGTGTAATTTGACATCATTATGTGGTGTTCTCTCTGCAAAAAATTAGTTAGGAGCCATTTAAAATATTTTAATTTATCATTTTTTCACATGGATATGTCTTATGGCTGGAGGTCATCGGAAAATTTGTGGAACGTGACAAAATATGTGATGGAAGTGACGTCACATTAGTTGTTAGCGTAGGCCTCGGTCGCCAAAGATGCTGCGGCTGTGGATTTATGTAAACAGAGTGTGTTGTAATAGAAAGTGTATCATCAGTGATGTCACATTAGTCGTTACTGTACACCTTGTTATATGTTATTAATGATGATGATGATGCTTGTTGTTTCAAGGGGACTAACATGGTATGAAATGAGATGAAATGGAATGAAAAGTAAACGTCCAAAATCCTCCACTGATCAGATTTCAAAACATGAGGACGAAGAATGAATGGATGGATATGAATTTAAAACAATCGGTGGATCCGGCCCGCAATGCCTCACATTCACAGAGAATGACGTAAAACAATAGTATTACTGACCAAGGGACTGCTTCTATAGCATAATACCGAATCGATGATGCTTGTAGTCAAAAGGAGTCCAAAATCCAAGCCATCGGCCCCTTGTAACGGTACTTATCGCTACAAAAGTAGAACCATGGTATTTATCATATTGCAGTACTAATCAAAAGTAGTGTAGACTAGCGGTATTCCACACATTATGGTACGACACAAAGGTAATTTACAGGCAACGAAAACCTATGGTGTTCGTCACATATGTGTACTAACCACAGGGACCCGCACTATCCCGTGGTGTTCCTCATATGGCAAGCCAGAACCATGGTGTCACCCACCCATGGTGTCGCTCCTAAAGTTATACTAATCACAGGTATTGTAAAAGCCAGCAACGCACTCTATTGCTACTAATCACAAACCTATTTTGTACCTAACATATTGGTACTATGCGCAAGTATAAGCGACCCAGGGTGTTCCCTGCGTGGTGGTACTAATCACAAGTAGTTGCATAGTTCTAATACAATCATCCGTTGGTCGCCCCTTTTAGTTGCCTCTTACGACAGGCAGGGGATACCGTGGGTGTATTCTTCGTCTGCGTCCCTCACCTACATGGGGTTGTGTGTTTGGTCTGCGAGAGGTATTTTATTTCCCTCAAGTCCGCCAGCAAGCCGGTCAGGACCCCCCTATCCACCACCTGGGACGCGCCATGTGGGAGTATCACCTCTCCCCCTGCTATGCCAGCATAGTAGGTTCGTGGATATATGTTATCAATAGAGCCTGGATTTCCATGCACTATCACATCTTAAAATATGCATGCATTCATGCACTATCGTATGGCAAAACATGCACAATAAACTGGAAAATATGCACTATCAAAATTCAGTTCAACATAGTTACATTTTCAGCTTCTTTTGAAACCCTGTACGTACAACTAAGTTCTCCAAATTGCCTTGATTGTCAGCACATTCTTAAACACAGAAAATTATATTTCTACGTCGCAATAAATGACAGGTGCATGCTTAAATGAAAACATTCGGGACAAAGTGAGATCAAATTGTATGTCTTTTGCATTTTCACCACACAATACGTCTTTTATATGCTTGACAAATTCAAAATTAGGATTTGAACGGATCACTTTGTACAGCTTGTCGCTAGCTGCCACAGCTAATTTCTGTGCGATGAATGCAGACACATTTAAATGTCTTCAATAACTGCTGACGATTTGACAAGGGGTAGACCTGTAGCTTCCAATTTTGGTACTGCAGTAGGCAATTTGCCAAAATTTGATTTTATATAAATTAAGTCTTACTGCATATTCTTTTTGCTGAATTCCACTCACGCATCTTTAATGCAAGCAACGTCATCTACTCACTAACTCTGTACGACCTAAAACCAGAAAAAATAATTCAATTAAGAGATAAGTTGCAAGCGGACAAAGTATTTTTACATATATCTTAAATAGTGTAATATTTTAAATTTAATACATATTGCTATCTTGACATATTTATGTTCATGATACATTTAGTAACTGAAGATGATTTCAACAGAGGATCAAAACTAGTCCTGCAGTCATAATGTACTTTTAAATGTAAATACATACAGTATAATTAACACTATACAAGTACTGATTAAGTGGAGAACCCCTAACCTACAATATGAACCGTAGGCCTTAGTCACTAAAGATGCTGTGGCTAATCAATATTTGAGTTTCATTTAGTGATCGGTAGCTTTCCTAAATTTGTGTTGTGGAGCAATTCAAATACCTTGACTTCCTCATCGCAGCAATGATGACAGACTTTCAGATGCCTGAATCCGGATGCCCCAAGTCACAGGTATACAAAATGATAGAGAGTGCACCCAGTCACTCTCTATTGATCAGAGTGCTGGCCAGCCAAAGCATGAGCAGGTTTTACATGCTTTGGAAATGGGAATGTTCTGGTGGAACCTTGGACTAATGCGATTCGACCACACAAAGAACGATGACTTCCTATGACAGTTGCGAGTCATGCCAATTGAATGGGTGCTCGCAAAAATGGGCTAACCAACATTTTGTCAGAACAGAGATAAATCAACTTTTGCAAATGTCAAAAAACAAAAATTATACCATAAAAATATTTGTTTCATTATTTTATATTGATGTAGTACCTTTAAATTATCAGTACCATATATAGGAACTGTATTAAAAACGAAAAGTGCTTGGAAAAATAGGAATGGAAGAAAATTTACTTCTGCGTTGACCTAGCTATAGTTAATAGTTTACCTTAGATTCATAACCAAACTTTATTTTATGATCATACAATACAAAAAGGTGTTTTATACAGTAAACTAGACATAAAGATGCCGGCCCCTGTGGTGTAGGGGTAGCGTGCCTGCCTCTCGCCTGGAGGCCCCGGGTTCGATTTCCGGCCAGGTAAGGAATTTTTTTCTCGACCTGAGGGCTGATTCGAGGTCCACTCAGCCTACGTGATTAGATTTGAGGAGCTATCTGACTGTGAGATGGCGGCCTCGGTCTCAAAAACCCTGAATAACGGCCGAGAGGATGCGTCATGTTGACAACATGACCCCTCGTAATCTGCAGGCCTTTGGGCTGAGTAGCGGTCGCTGGGAAGGCCAGAGCCCTTCCAAGGGCATAAGTGCCGTGGGTTTTTTTAGACATAAAGATGCTTCAGACTTATTTTGAAATATGACATAACTTTCCCTCATGGGACAATCATCAGTCATATGGGTCATATTCTAATGCATTGGAAAATGATTTCTCAGTCACCTCTTGGCCATTTCCAGCTGTCAGTTCTGTGTAATACTGGTGATCTATTGCAGGGACATTCAAGTAGCTCAAGCAAGTCCTTAAGCTTTGCTGGCGTTATTGGCTTTGTAACACTGTACTGCAAGTGATGGCCGACCACCATTACTCTTCCTTTTGTAAAGGTCAACACAATCATATTCCTCAACAATACCATATTTTAAAAATACTTAAATGGTACATAAATAGTATGCCTGAAACTTTACTAATTAGTACTCTTTGCTTATTTACAGATACCATTCTCTTGGTTAATTTTTCTAGCCAAAGTTGAGTGCTCACAAACTTATCACTTGTCATTTTTACTACTTGAAATGGATTTCTTACTCTAGCTCTTTTTACTAAATCCTTCCATTCATCTGGCACAAAAACAAAAGAAACACCCACAACCACTAGTATACATGGGGATAAGGTTTGCTAACCTACATATAAAGCAACGCCACCTTTACGGCCTCCTCCGTAAACGTCTGTTAGCCTGATTTTGCAATAACAAAATTGGACTAAATAAAATGGCATAAAATTAAAAGTGTTGTATCTCATCACACAGGATTGCCTCATGTTAGCCCAACTCACAGAAGATACTTTGAACCTTCCGCAATTGATGGCAGCACATAACTCATTTTTTCCAAATTTGTTGGTTAGCCCGTTTTTGCGAGCACCCATTCAGTTGTAGAGAAACTGTGGGAAGGTACTCTTAGATGGTATGGATACGTCATTCATAACAAGGACAGCCATGCGTTTGAAGCCTGAAGGCCAGCAACTGCATGGTCAACCGAGAAAAACAGTGAACGGATCGCATCAAAGAGGACACGGTATATGTGAACGTCGCTCCAGACAATCTGTTCAATTGGTTTAAATGGAGACAGATATGCCAGCAAGCGGACCCTGCCACTGTGCGGGAAGAGCGCATTCATGATTCTTTTGTGTTATACAGTTGGAAAACTTGCTAAATAAACACCTAACCAGCAAGACTTTGCAGAACAGTATACTGTAGCAGGAATATTATTTTTTCAAGTTAGACAGGGTTAATTTAAACTCATTAAAACATACCTCTACTTCTGGTCCACTGAAAATCTGTAAGAATATTACAAAACTGGTGCTAGATATATCCAAACCAGCACATAATTCCTTAATCTCTGTTAGTGGTACCATAGCAATGGCCGTCCGCAGTAACCCCACCAGTTTCTTGTATTCTTCTGAATCTTCTTCACTATCAGCCTTGAAGAAGCTGACGAGACCGTGGGGGTCACCAACAGAGTTAAAACCCTGGACATAAGAAATACACAAACGTCATTAGAATTTCCTAGTACAGAAAATAAAGCCATGGACATTCACTGCTCCTTCACATAAACTACAAGAGATGGGACAATGGAGATCAGTGTTCGTTCATTCATCCATCACTCTTTTGCATCAAAAACCTTGGTGACAATCAGTGGCATAGGGGTTGATAACTATATACTCTGAGTGGCCAAAAGTCATGGGAAGGGGTGTCCCCTTAGAAAATGTGATGTGCATGACCCTTGATGTTGTGGCTAGCTGTGGCGTAGCTGAGCAGTCTGTCACAGACACCAGTGTCGTGAAGTTGGCAACACGTCACGAGTTAACCGACTTTGAATGTGGGATGTTCATCGGTGCATGGCACATGGGTCACAGCATTGCAGAAATTACGCGCAAATTCAGGTTTCCCATGTTTCCCATATTGAGGGTGGATCTTCAATATCGCAGAGAGAATGTTACCACCCATGTAAACCACCACATGGGAAGAGCACAGATGTTTAATGAATGGACATCACATCACCTCAGCAGAACCATACTGGGAACTCGATGGGCCACTGTGAATCAATCACTGTCCAGTTGAATGTTGGGAGTCGGGAACCCATTTCTACCTGGACAGTAAGGAGGCAACTGCACCTCATAGTCTTCACCATCCGACAACCAACTCGTGTCCCTTTGCTGACACCATGACACAGAGTTCAATGATGTGCATGGGCCCGCGAATATGAGCAATGGACCATGGAACAGTGGCAGCATGTGGTATGATCTGATGAATCCTGGTTCCAGTTGTATTGAACTGATGGGCGCGTGAGAGTGCGGCGTATGCCCCATGAAGCTATGGATCCTGCGTGTCAACAAGGAGGCAGGAGGTGGCTCAGTTCTGGTCTGGGAGGCGTTCTCATGGTCAATTAGGCCCCATTCTCAGGTTACAGGAAGCGTGACAGGTACACCTTATGTGGACATTCTTTCAGACCATCTGCATCCCTTCCCAGCCCTAAAGTACCCTGATAGAGATGCCATGTTTCAACAGGACAATGTACCATGTCACTGCTCGGTGGTGGCACGCAGGTGGTTGGAGGAGCACTCCAGTGAAGTTACAACCATGGATTAGCCCTCCAGATCTCCTGATCTTAATCCAATCGAGCATTTATGGGATGCTGTCAATGCTGGTGTATGCTCCACGAACACTGTACCGACTACACAAGACTAACTGTGGGTAGGAGTGCAAGATGCATGGGTCCAGATCCCTCCAGAATGATTCCAACACATTGTAGAGTCGATGTCTCTCCATATTGCTGCCATTTGCGTGAAGGAGCAACTCGTTATTAAGATCACAGTTAGTGTTTTCCCCACGACTTTTGGCCACTCAGCATATATTACTTTTGATTTCCTAAAAGCCTAACAAATATAATACACAATGTAGAAAACAACATCTTCAAACACAATCTATAAATTTGACCATCTCACTACACTGAAAAACAGGAGATAATATAATCTGCCTTTTCAATACCATACACAATAAGCTGTTCAATACATATTTTTTGTACATGTTCAGAGAAAACATAATCCTCTTCTTCAGCGAAAAAGTATTTACCAAAATCACGATGATTTGATTATGACAACTTGTGAGATTGTCATTTTCAAACACGTCAAATATACATAAATAATATGTTACATATGTCATTATTCAGTTCCACTTTCCATTTTTGCCTAGCTGGCTTATTGTTGGTTTGGGAATAGGATGTTTTTCTTTTAATGGATACTTGTGTTTTAATGTTACATTAACACTAGGTGTTGTTTGGAGGAACCTGATTATTATTAAAAAAATACAAACTAATACTCTCAATCGCATTTAGATGTACACCATATGAAACTTGCAATAGTGAGGAACAGCAGTGACTGCAAGCAATGGAATGTTTCTTGAAAGTAGCAGTGCTGTTAGCTCTCACGCTGGTATCTTCATCTTGTCGCGATATGGGAGCTTGCATACCTAAATGATCTTAAGAGCTATGCCGGCGGAAGCGTGAGCTTCTGGCAGGGCCTCCCAAGCTGGACAGGTCAATGGTAATAGGTCAGACTAAGAGGGATACCCTGGTACTCCAGGCAGTGTTGTCAATCTCCAAAAATTGAAAAACCATACAGAAATTATAAATAAACCATAATTTTTAACATTAAACCGTACAGTGCTGATCATCATCCAAAGACACTAAAATTCATAGAATGCATGCAATAATAGCAAACAGTAATTATATCAAATAGGAATAGGAAATGCCTGTTTTAGTACGCTGTAAACGGTCCATTGTTCTAAATGGTATACGGTATATTGTGTTCCATGACAAACCCTAAGAGTTTTATTTCTGCACTGTGTGCTAATTTCTGAACACTCACTACGTTAGTTTCTTTGTTGAAAACAGCCTGAAATTTCTTTGACGGGTAAATCTTGCATGCTTTTAATGTGCTTTTCGCTTTTGTTGTGTATTTTAATATTACTTAATTCCGAGACAAATATCATGTTACAAACCTTACACTTTGCCCTATCCTCTCATGTTGGATCAGGACGCAACCCTTTGTTATACTCTTCTATACTCTCCCACGACTGCCTGTACTTATGTTTCCTTCTGGGTGTTCTAACAGAAAGTTTTATTTGTTTGGGTGTCAAAGGACCTGCTTCACTTTTGGAATCAGAAGTAAACACCATCTTTCCCGGCCCCGCGGTGTAGGGGGCAATGCGTGCGCCTGTCACCCAGCGGCCCCGGGCTCGATTTCCGGCCGGGTCAGGGGTTTTTAATTGTAAATGATTAATATCCCTGGCCTGTGGACTGGGTGTTTGTGTCATCCTTAACATTCCTTTCCTCACATTCAACACTCTACACTTCCGCAATTCCACTTACATGCAGGTTCCTATCATATGGTGCAAGTAGTGGCAAGAGATCTACAGAGGTCGACGCCACGAACAAATAGCATTAAAAAAACCACACCATCTTTATTTGTTAACATAATTTATTAACATAACACAACCCAGCATGATTTTTGCGGCAAACCATCTGATAAGTGATTTCAACTAAATAAGGTCTCCTGATACCAAAAATATCATTGCTCCTTTTGTAACACATCCAGTTTTCGTGTTAATTGCCACTTACTGTCTGAAGATGTCACCGAGGCTTTGTGATAAGAGCAAACCGGCTGTTGTTAGTGTGGCAGCGGTAGGCTTTGTTACTGTTGCGTGTGTGTTTGTCAGTCCAAACATCCTTCACTGCCTTTGCCCTCTCCATTGAATTCGTCTGATAATAGTCTATTTTTAGCTCATGGTAGCAGCAATCCGATGAAGTCCTGTGACAGCCAGTTGAGTCGTGAGTATGGCACAAGTCTGACCTTTTTACATTGTGTTGTGAAAATGGCAAGTGTGTTAGGAATTACAAGAAGATGTGTGAATAAGCTAGACTCATTCTGTTGCATGTGTGGGTGTTATACTATGAAGGGACAGAGTAGGCCAATAACTGCATTGGTGAAACGTTTGTGTTGTGCATATTTTAAGGTAAAATTAGGAGACTTGGACAAGTCGAGGGCTCCCCACATAATATGTAAAAATGTGCCTTGTAAACCTATGACAGTAGAGCATTGGGAAATGTAAGGCCTTTCCATTTGGGATAAGGATCATTTGGCGTGAGCCCCAGGACCATAGCAGTGACTGTTACTTTTGTCTGTGTAAAGTAGCGCAGGAATCAATACGAGAAACAAGGATGGTATTGTCTACCAGAATTTCAAGTTGGCGATGAGACTTGTTTCTCATGGACTGGAAATTAAAATACCTTCACCTCATACCAGTTTATCTGACTCAGAGGGTTCCTCATATTCCGATGACGAGCAAGTCGATATGGACTTTACACCAGCCACAGATGTAGTAAGTCCACAATTGTTTAAACAGTCAGAGTTGAGTGATCTGATATGAAACCTTGGTCTCACGAAGGGAAAAAGTGAACTGCTAAGAGTCATGACTGAATGAAAAAAATCTTCTTGTGCCTGGAACTACCTTTTCTTGGTATAGACATAGAGATAAGGAGTTTAGGAAGTATTTGAAGAAGGAAGATGATGTGACCTACTGCTGTGACATTCCAGGATTGATAGAACAGCTACGGAGGGATTAAAATCTGGAAGAATGGAGACAAGTTTGTGGATTCCTCTAACGAGCTTAAAAGCTGTACTACTTCATAATGGAAACATTCTAGCTTCGATTCCTGTGGTACATTCTGTTTCACTGAAAATTATATCACAATGTAAACTGTTTTAGACAAAATCATATACAGGTGATGTATGTAGTGACTTGAAGGTGTGTGGTATTCTATCAGTACAACAAGCAAGCTTCACTACATTCCCTTGTTATTTATGTGAATGGGACAGCAGAGCTAGGGACAAATACTGGTCTACACATTCCTGGCCCAAGAGACAAGTTTTGACACTTGGTGTAAAAATATGCTATGAATGCTGTCCTAATTTACTCACAAAAAGTTATACTGCCACCACTACCCATCAAACTGGAAATCGTGAAGAGGTTTTTTAAGGCTTGGACTAATGTAGCCCAGCCCGTTTCAAGTACATTGCAAGCAATTCTCCACATTTATCAGATGCAAAGGTCAAGGAAGGCATTTTTAACGCACCACAAATTAGAAAGCTTCTGAAAGATGGAAACTTGCAACAGACAACGAATGCTATGGAACTTGCTGCATGGATTTCAATGAGGAATGCCATGATGAAGTGTACAGGAAATGTAAAGGATGAACAGTATGAAACAATACTGAAAAATGTTGGAGCACATGAAAGAGTTGGGGTGTAGAATGAGTCTGAAACTGCACTTCCTTCATTTTCATCTCAATGAATTTGCAGAAAATCCTGGGGCTGTTAGTGAGGAGATGGAAGAGAGGTTCCATCAGGATATCAAGATACCAGGGGAGGTGGGATGTACATTGACGGCCGGCTACTGTTAGTGTTTGAAAAGAGAAGACAAACATGATGCAGTCAGATGCTGGGCAGCCAAGCATTCATTCCAAGGGGACATCTAGGACTGTTCATTACAATTGAGAACATGTTCCTGAATCGCTGACTAACTTTACAAACATATTAATCTGAATTTTAACTTGAAAAATCTGAATATCTGCATTTAAAATGGAAATTATGAAAATTAACATTCATTAAATAAAATACACACTCGTCGAACCTTGTACTCACACTTACTTGTTACCTGCTTACTTACACATACGTTATTTGAAGGGCGCCAGCTGTCACTCAGTACAGCAATAATAGAATGAGACTCTTGACCATCTCTAGGGTGTGGGGTAATAAGCTTACTTTTGACAACATACCATATAAGTTCTGGGAAAAGGAGATTGGCGTTCGGTTTCCCCATTAATTTTGAGGTTAAGATATTTTACTGTCAATGAAATGAAACTATGAATTCGTTTGATAGAACAATATATATTCTTTAAATAATATATCAAAAAATAGTGAGTCTTGTTGCGATAAAACAGATGAGAATGTGAAATTATGACATTGCAACTAAAAGAAACTAGGCATGAATTTGAATTCTTCTTGACCGGACATTTAACAATTTATACGAAATATTTCCCTCACTGATTCACTTGACTGTACCTTCAACACTTTTAGTGTAATTACGACGTAATCCATTGCTCTGGTGTTTACTGTAGATGTGTCACGCCTAACGTGGTGATACATCCTTGCGACTGCTTCTTCTCCATATCATCTGACTTCTTTGTAAGTCAATATGGTATGACCTCTTGGCAGGTCCAGGGTTGCCCTCTCTGACTCCTTGGTAAGCCTTGTGTCCGCGTCTTCCACTAAGTGACGGACCAACCATTTGGTCTCACTCTCTCAATGACCAATAATGGCTCACTGAGTCTTCACCATCTCTCGTTCACACTGGCTGGCTGACCAACCAAGGCCTCTTGATCTAGTAGACTACTTCACTGTACTGCATCCGTATAAGTAATGACTGACGCTACAATGTGCATCCACCTTATATAGACGTTGGTTGACACAACTACGTAATCTCCAGAAATAACAATGACATACTCCCACCTACGCGACAGATATTACACACAGTGGTGAAATAGCCCCGCGGCGATCGACTCGGTGCGCGCATATCTAAATAAATACGATGACGTAGCCATGGAGTGGCGATGACTTGGCAGAATCGCCAACAATATTGCACAATGCACCAACGTCACATCCGATCTCTGATATATACAACAATTCTCACTGTACAGGTGTTTAATGATAATCTACACATACGTATATATGTATACATCTAAGTGCAATCTTGCAAGCAACAGGCAATTGCAAAATTGAATAAAACGGATAATTACAATAATAGTACAATATCACAGATAACATAATAATAATACTGACATAATAATAATAATAATAATAATAATAATAATAATAATAATAATAATAATAATAATAATAATAATAATAATAATAATAATAATAATAATAATAATAATAAAATACAGATAAAATCATACAATAATAAAAATACAGATATCATCTTGTAACGGGATTTGAACCGTTACACAATAAATGCTAAATATTTCATTGTAATTTTATACTGAATAATTATTCATTGTATATAATAATTCAAGGCAATATTCACCTATTTAAAATGTAAATAATATAAAAAAATTATAAATATTTCCGAAATAGTTAACTTTTGTCGGTGAAATGAAATGGCGTATGGCTTTTAGTGCCGGGAGTGTCCGAGGACAAGTTCGGCTCGCCAGATACAGGTCTTTTGATTTGACACCCGTAGGCGACTTTCGCGTCGTGATGAGGATGAAATGATGATGAAGACGACACACCACCCAGATCCCGTGTCAGCGAAATTAACCAATTAAGGTTAAAATTCCCGACCCTGCCGGGAATCGAACCCGGGACCCCTGTGACCAAAGGCCAACACGCTAGCCATTTAGCCATGGAGCCGGACTTTTGTCGGCAAGTTTACTTCTTATATGCAATATTCTTATTTTGATATATACCTATTGCGAGAAAACATGACGTGGTACATAGGAATGGACAACGGATTCGTGTTCAGCGACCCAAAAAAATTAGTTAAGATGACCTATCACACCTCTTGCCGCAAGGAAAAATGTTTAAAATGCTGGGTTGTGTAATTAATACAGGGAAAGCTCACCAACATGAAACTGAAGCAATGCACTGTCATGCAGAATAATTTTTAAGTACATCACAAGATAACTCATAGGAATGACAAAGTAGTATTATCCATAATATTTATAACTAGATGCTGCACTGTTACCCGTTTGATGTTACACCATCCTTCACATTTTTTAACGGCTGATTAAGAAATGCTTGACAGAGTTCGGTGTGAGCTGATTCAACAGTGTGACTGTGAACATAATACAATTATAAAGTCTGAAGTAGGGTAATCCCAGCAGCAGAGTGAGACTGAAAGTCAGTTTATATAGACGCATCATTGGATAATCTGAAACCAGCTCAGAGGTGAACCACAAAATTCAAAACTTGGGAGTTCCCTAGAGAAATGAAGGCCACCTCAAACATGTCCAGGAAATGAAGTATGTTCAAACAGGAGCAAAAGAACATTTTGCATAAAAATCTTAAAATTTCCAATAATAAAAAAATGTTTTAAAACTTTCCCAGAACTGTATATAACATTCGAACTATACACCGCATACAGGACTGAAAACTGTAAATCTACAGTTCAAACTGTATGGTTGGCAATGCTGATTCCAGGCTGGCTAACAACCCCATACTGGAAAAAAAAAATCATTATGAAACTCAAAGACAGGAATAGCCGGACTGGTGATAATGGTAAATAACTCATGCAAGGAAATGGAAATATGATATGCATATAGCAACTCCGAATGTTCAAACCTTGAATAAACCAGGAGCACTAAACAATCTGAAACAAGAAATGGGTAAGTACAATTTTGGAATAGGAGCAATTCAAGAAGTCAGGTCGAAAGGAAATGGTGTTTTTAGAAGTGGCAAATATACAATTCTGCACAGTGGAGGAGCTAGAGGTGGATGGCAGATGTACGTCAGCAGTTTTGAATTTTAAGCTTGTAAATGAAAGAATAGGTACTGTAAGGGTGAAGGCCCATTTATTACCCTTGCACCTACAGAAGACGCTGAGGATGAAGAGAAAGATACGTTCTATGGACAACTGGAACATGAAATGGAATGCATCCCAAGACAAGATGTAAAAATTATACTTGGAGATTTCAATACGAAGGTGGGTAAAGAAGAAGACTATAGGGAAACAGTTGGGAAGGAAAGCTTGCATGATGTGTCAAAAATGATAATGGACAGAGGCTGATTGATTCTGCCATGGGTAACTCAATGGTGGTGAAGAATACATGGTTTCAGAAAAAGAATATCAGGAAAGCCACTTGGTGTTCACCAGAACAAATGGGAAAGCTCAACATTGGAGCATTTCCCTTCCCTATACAACTGTAACCAGTGGTAAACAGTGCTGCAGTTCCGGATGGAAAGCTGTCATGGCAAACTCCGAGCTTACGAAATCAATACCTAAATGCAAGCTCCATTTTCAATGGAAAGGACAGTTTTTCTGCATCTCCAAAGGAGGCCTTGCCCTATTATATTCAAAAAAGCTGGATTCACAGCTTGAATTAATATCAATGCAAAATGATATGTTTTGAAACGTCTGTGTCACGGTAAAGTTAGTGTAGATATAGGCTATTCAAATATTTTCCAGCTGCTTATTATGTTTATTGGCAAGTGAAACTTTGCCTATGCTTGCTTCAACACTGAAGAGCAAATGAATCAGAGAAAACTGCTGTTTTGGCACAATGACACAATGGTCAGCCCGGTGAATGCAATAGTTTAGTAATGACTGAGATGTCATATGACCTCATACTGACCATGTGAGTAACAGGTTAGCACAGCGCAAGTAAGACACGAGGTCTTGGAGCATATGAAAGCGGGCAGATTGTTGTTGCCATACATATTGGCTACTCCACCTCAAAATCGTGCAGGTGATGGGTTTACTATGGGCCACTGTGTCCAGAATATACCATGTGAAGAAGATAAAAGAACAGCTGAGGGAGCCAGGTGTAGGGACTGTAGTTGTGCATAAGAATCAAGGAGAATGAGAGAAGAGATAATTTTTTTTTTTTTTTACATGTTGCTTAATGTCACACTGACACACACAGATCTCATGGTGATGATGGGATTGGAAAGAGCTGGGAGTGGGAAGGAAGCGGCCGTGGCCTTTATTAAGGTACAGCCCCAGCAATTGCCTGGTATAATAATTTCGTGTGGCTATTTCTAGCCGGGTGCAGCCCTTGTAAGGCAGACCCTCCGATGAGGGTGGGCGGCATCTGCCATGTGTAGGTAACTGCGTGTTATTGTGGTGGAGGATAGTGTTATGTGTGGTGTGTGAGTTGCAGGGATGTTGGGGACAGCACAGACACCCAGCCCCCGGGCCATTGGAATTAACCAATGGAGGTTAAAATCCCCGACCCGGCCGGGAATCGAACCCGGGACCCTCTGAACAGAAGGCCAGTACGCTGACCATTCAGCCAATGAGTCGGACAATTGCCTGGTGTGAAAATGGGAAATCATGGACAACCGTCTTTAGGGTTGCCGACAGTGGGGTTCAAACCTATTATCTCCCGAATGCAAGCTCACAGCTGTGAGAGAGAAGGGATATAAGTCTGAAGGAGATAATAAGGCTTTTAACGGATGACAGGTATAAAGCTAGGTCTTCCCCAATCAATGTAGGTATAGGGTACAGTTGGTAGGCAAGAGCAAGGGTAAGAGAGGAGAAGGAAGGGGAGTTGTGGAAGACAGGTGGCTAATGCTTTAACCGCTCAACGTGAAGTGCTGTACACTGACTCTCCAACGCTCTCTGTCGCAGAGTGACGTACATTGTACACTTCTAGCAAACAGCTCCTGAACTATTATAAATGTAGTAAGACATATCTATAGACAAAACATCGATCCTTCATTTAATGTGTATATCAAGTTTCTATCGATTATGTATGATACCATGAGTTATTTTCATGTCCCTATTGATAGTGTAACAAGTCACAATTATAGATTGGGATTTTCCACCTAATCAATACCTAATTAAATTATTAGTGTATGTATTTACATTAAAAGTACATTATTAAAGTATCAGTTCTGATCTCACAAGAGATTATCTTCAGTTGCTGAAGAACATTAAGTAGCAAAACAGCAAATACATCAATATTAAAACATCACTTATTTTAAGTTTACGTACAATTCTAATGCTGATGATAACATTTTATGATGACAAACTAAAAATACCGGTATTAAGCTTTCATGTCTAGAGTTATTTCTTCCCTCTTCTTTGCCTGTCCCTTCCAATCTTCCCATGCCTTCGCAAGGTCCCTGTTCAGCATAGAAGGTGAGGCTGTATGGGCGAGGTACTACTCCCCCTCCCCAGTTGTATCCTTCCACCCAAAGTATCATGCTCCAGGACACTGTTCTTGAGACAGTAGAGGTGGGATCCATCGCTGAGTCCGAGGGAAAAACCTACCCTGGAGGGTAAACAGATTAAGAAAGGAAAAAAAGAAAGAAAGAAAGAAGAGAAAGAAAATATTTCAGTTGTAAATCTCTATTTTCACAGGAAATGAATCATTCAAAATACCGATTTTTAATTTTCATCCACTCTGTGATACGAGACCACCAACGTTCTAACTCCTACTTCAGTAATTAAATTATTATTTAAATTTTAGCAATATAAATTATTGAAAGTTCATGACTAATACAGCATTGCAACAAAACAACTTTCCACAATACGTAATTTAATAGGCCTATAATCGCTACAATGAAATGCGATCGTAGTTCAGTCACAAAAAAAAGGATAAAAGGAACAAACAAACTTACCTCCTTTCAGCAAGCTTGGCAGAACACTACCCTTTCATCCATTGTGAAATTGGGATCACCTGTAATCCACTGCTTCAGCCAGTAGGACTTTGATTTTTCTTTGCAATTACAATTTTCTTTTGCGTCACGCCGACACAGATAGGTCTTATGGTGACAATGGGATGGGAAAGGCCTAGGAGTGGGAAAGAAGTGACCGTGGCATTAATTAAGGTACAGCCCCTGCATTTGCCTGGTGTGAAAATGGGAAACCATGGAAAACCATCGTCAGGGCTGCCGACAGTGGGGCTCGAACCCACTATCTCCTGGATCCACGCTCACAGCTGCGCGGCCTTAAATGCACAGCCAACTCGCCCGGTGATTTTTCTTTGGGCATTGCCACAGACACACTTCTTCTTCTTCACAATAAATCACAACACATTCTGAAGATAAAGCGTACGCGTACAACAGTTCACATTGAGAAGGAGGTATAAGGGATATGGGTTGTGCAATGTAATTCGACGTTGCCAAATTGTTCCTTGTTTCTCCTAACGGAAATTTCCGAAGAACTATTTCTGGTGACTTCCGAGAATTCCCATTTTTGTTCATGGGGTAAACAAATCTTGAGAAGTGAGGAGATAATTCTGTCGAGCACATCAGTTACTGGAAGGAAATCGGCTTCTTTAAAATAGATTAAAAGGCATCAAATAGGCAAATATACTCAAAATAGACACAAAACCCTGAAATAGGCATTTATAGTCCCAATAAAATCAATGAAATCTAGCTTAAAAGACCCCAAAATGATTTATATACCGAAAGCCTACGTTTCTGAACAAAGGAATAAAATAGGCAAATTCCCGTCTCTTGCTTCACAGTTGATACATTCAAAATCAAAAATCAAAATCTCTTTATTTGCAAATGAGGTGTCTACCTCGGTGGCAAATGGTACACTAAAATACATTATTGTCAAGCACTAAATATTAAATTAACAAGAGAAGAAAATTTTTCCTATAATACAATATTATACAATTTACGCTAACAATGTTTTCTATTAAACACCCAGCTCATCCTTAATAAATTTATATTGTTTACAAAATTCTAATTCTAATATCTCCTGTACTACTTACAAATATAGTCAACTGATATACAGTATGTGGAATTGCTTCAAATGATACTATAAAACTGGTATTACATTAATATTTACATTGCATTTATTTATTAACTATTTTTTTTTACCCATTCTGGATCCTAAGTAGCATAACGACCTGCTGCGTCTTAACCAGAGCCCCTTTTGCCACCACTTTTCAGAGTTCCTGAAGGGCCTTCACAGCTACCGTAGCGGTCCCAGGGCCCTCGAAGTCCCCACTGTACTTCACCCCTACAGGCAGTCCCCTACTTTGGCTGTCCAAACTCCTTAGACCAGGGGATGGAATTAATTTATTCACACACATTTTTTTTATTTATTTACAATAACCTGCACCGGTCGAATGCCCTCTAACACTTCATTTATTTTCTCTGTTGCTGTTTATTCTCTTCTTGAATATCTGTACAGATTTTGGAAAAGGATCAAACACTACCCCTGGTAAACTGTTCCACTCCTTCATACCCTTCCCAATGAATGAAAATTTACCCCAATCGCTTCTGCTAAAATTCCTTCTAATTTTATATTTGTGATCAGTCCTGCCGATATAATTATTTTCCAACTGAAGCCTCTCACGGATATCTCTCCATGCTTCTTCTCCTGTATAGGCTCTATATAATCCTGTAAGTCTAGTTTTCTCCCTTCTCTTACTTAAAGTTTCCCACCCAAGTTTCTTTAACATTTCTGATACACTACTCTTTCTCCTGAAATCCCCTGTTACAAATCTTGCTGCTTTCCTCTGCACACTATCTATTTCTTTTATTAGGTATTCTTGGTGAGGATCCCAAACACTGTTTGCATATTCCAATAATGGACGAACCATACTCAAGTAACTTTTTTCTTTTAATTCTTTGTTGCATCCTTTAAGTAGCCTCATTATGACATGTAATGATCTGTATGCTTTCCCAACAATGTCATCAATATGACCCTTCCAGTGCAAATTACTTTCAAATCTCACACCTAAGTATTTGCACTTGCCATCTTTTGGGATAACTACCTCATCCAAAGTATATTCAAATTCAGTTTTAAAGCTCCTGTTTGTAAAAGTTGTAACAGTTGATTTGCCTCCATTAACCTTCATATTATTTTCTTCAACCCATTGTTGGATACTTTCAAGGTCCTTTTGTAATTCTGAACAATCCTCAATGTTGTTTATTTCTCTATAAACAATTATGTCATCTGCATACAATCTTATTTTTGATGTTATATTGTTCCCTAAATCATTTGCGTATATTAAGAAAAGTAACGGACCGATTATACTACCCTGTGCAATTCCCTTCCAAACTTTCTCTTCCTGCGATACATTATTTCCTACTTTGACTTTCTGAACCCTTGAATTTAGAAATGCTTTTATCCAATGTGTAACCCTTATGTCCAATCCTATTCCCTCCAATTTCTTTAATAATATTCCATGTTCCACTCTATCAAAGGCTTTGGAAAGATCTATGGCTATGCAATCTAACTGACCTCCTGAATCCAACTGATCTGATATGTCCTGCTGAAATCCCACCATTCTGTATAGGGTCAGCTAGGGTAACTGTGGGACAGAAATGAAAACTTTCAAATTCTAGGGCACTAAATCTCAAACTGGAAATTTGGCACGATGTTAAATTATTGTAGTTTGGGACCCAATGTTCATTTCCAGGAAGAAATTGTATTAAAATCTTATAACTGTTTAGCAATTCCACAAAAACTGAGTCCCACAATTACCCCTTGGTTTGGGGCAATGTTGGGACAGACAAGGGGCAAAAGAGGAACAGAGCTTATTCATATTATGTGACTGAGTTTTTAAAAACAACTTTTTTGGCATAATATTGCACTACTTTGGTAATTAAACAGACTTTTACTGTTAAAAATTACCTGATACTTGAAGCAACAATAAAATAAGTTTTACTTACTACAAAAATACAGAAAACCTGGGATAAATAATAACCACTGTCCATACATTTTACTCAATTAAAATATACGCCAACATTGATATCAAATCCTTCTCAAATTTCGGTTAAATACTTCACTCACTGCACATCATTGATGTGAAAGGGCACGTAATAAAATATAAGTTGGACAGAAAGAATAGGCTACTATTATAGTCTAAAATATGTCAAAGTAATCCATTTACCTATTTTTTCTCCATTACATCTATGGCCTCTGTAAATTCATAGTGGATATGATCCCCAATACACACAAATTTAGGTCGAGGCAGTTTCTAATTAATGTCACATCATCTTCATCTGGCCTGAATATTTAAACACAGCACATGCATACCTGCATTCATTGGTTTTCTGCTTTCTTGCCACTTCAAATTTCACCAAAACAAAACCTGACTTTAACCTATGAATGTTCTGGAATTAGCTCAAAAAATGTCCTACAATTGCCCCGAATTAGAAACAAAGAATTTCTTGCTTAATATTGATCCTATAGCCTAAATACATGGCTTTAGAGGCAATTTCTGCAATGCTCTCTTTAAAATTGGATTAAAAGTAATTAATTGTATCTACAACAGTTTTTTCTAAAATTACAAATATTTCTAAATTTTTTAAATGCTGAAAATAAGTTTTAGTTTTTCATTACTTTTGCTGCTCATAACATGGTTATTTTTGGTCATTTAGTCATCGCCTGCCATTCAGTGAACTCAAAATAATCTATTGCTGCTAATCAAGCTTACAGATAATTTAGTCGTAAGGAGCTATGATGATGTCCAGCTTTTACCCCAACACTTGTTGTCCCATATTTTCCCCAGAGTTGTATTTATAGTTTTTGTTCATGGATTTATTGTTGTGTAAAAAGGGTCGAGTTGTTACGGGAAGTTTTAAAACTCTTCTTAGATTATGTCCTTTTATTTTGCTAGTTGCTTTATGTCGCACCGACACAGATAGGTCTTGTGGCGACGATGGGATGGGATGCCGACAGTGGGGCTCGAACCCACGATCTCCCGGATGCAAGCTCACAGCCGCGCGCCTCTATGCGCACGGCCAACTCGCCCGGTGATTATGTCTTTTAAATAGGGCCTATGTTAGTTATGTGGTGGACACTAGCATTATTAAAAGTGAAAATTTCATAATGTTTCTTGGATTTGTCTTCTTTAATTAATTTAGATTTTGGTTGATGCTTAATTTTTTGGATCATGTTATATATTGTTTCTCTACTGTATCCATCATATTTGGCTATTTCATGAATTATGTTTAATTCTTTACTTAAATCTTCAGTGGAAGGGATTGAAGGTTCTATCTATCATACTATGGTAAGCTGCTTTTTTCTAGTGTTTGGATGAGTAGTCTTGTTTTGTTGTGTTTGATGTTTGGAAGGGCTTTCTGTATATTTTATACGAATAGTGGTCTTCATGTCTAGTTACGGATACATCTAAATAATTTAATGTATTAAGAATAATGTTATTAGCTTTACGTCCCACCAACTACTTTTACAGTTTTTTGAGATGCCGAGGTGCTGGAATTTTGTCCCACAGGAGTTCTTTTTAATGTGCCAGTAAATCTACCAACATGAGACTGACGTATTTGAGCACCTTCAAATATCACAGGACTGAGCTAGGATCGAAACTGCCAAGTTGGGGTCAGAAGGCCAGTGTCTCAATCATCTGCACCACTCAGCCTGGCGGTTTGATATGTGATTTGTTTCTGTCTCTATTGTAAACTTTATGTGTTGGTACAATTTGTTAATTTGGTTTAAGATATTATTGCCATCAGTGAATACTCCGTCTATTATAACAAAAATATCATCAAAAAATCTGCATCAAAAGAAAATATTTTTGATTTTGTTAATTTTTAAATATTCAAGATGGTCTAGATAAATTTTGGCTAAGATTCCTGAGGCTGCTGACCCCATAGGAAGCCCATGTTGTTTGTAAATGGTATTGTGAAATCTAAAATAATTGTTAATGAGATCAAACTTTAGTAGATTTATGAATTCCTCTATTTCTAAGATGCTCAAACTGTTTTGTTTTTCAGATTAGTTTCTATTAGATCTATTACCTTCTGTATGGGAATATTGGGGTATATATTGATAATGTTGTAGGATGCTAAAGAATGATAATGTTCAATTTTTAGGTCTTCAGTGATTTTGCAAATCTCTGTTGTATTATCAACTGTCTTCGTGACTGAAAAATACATAATGTTTGGAATTTTTGGATGATGATGATGATGAATCCGACCCACAATGCCCCACCTTCCTAGAAACTAATTTAAAACAATGGTATATACTGTCCAAGGGGCTGCTTCCAAAGCACAATCCTGAATCAATGATGCTTGTTGTCTAAAGGGGTCCATAATCTAGGTCAACGGCCCCTCACAATGGTACTTATCACTAGTAAAGCAGAACCATGGTATTTCTCAAGTAACGGTACTAATCACAACTAACGTAGACTCACGGTGTTCCTCACATTGTGGTACTATGCGCAGGTAACACAGACCTATAGTGTTTCTCACATAATGGCGCCACTCATAGTCAACGCATACCCATGGTGCTCCTCACATAGTGGTACTAATCACAGGGACCTGTACTAACTCGTGGTGTTCCTCACATAGTGGGTACTGATCACAGATGAAGCAGACCCACGGTGTTGCACGTATAGTGGTACTAATCACAGGTAACGTACAGACCCGTGGTGTTCCTTGAAACGCAGATCCATAATGTCCACAACCAGATGCTGAAACACCCCAGCGATTACAGCGTCTTTTTACTTGCTTGGTGTGTTCCAGCCAAACGTGGACAGAGGGGAGCCACCGTCATAGTGGCGGACACCATACACGGCTACTGTAAACTCACAGTGATCCACGGTATTCCTCACATACTAATCGCAAGAAAAGTTGACTCATGGTGTTCCTCGCGTGATGGTACTTACAGGTAATCTCATGGTTCAAAATTCAGCATCCCTTAGTCACCCCTTTTAGTTGCCTCTTACGACAGGCAGAGGATACCATGGATGTATTCTTCGTCTGCGTCCCCACCCACAGGGAGTTGTGTGTTTGGTCCGTGAGAGATATTTTATTTTGGTCAAGTCTGCCGGCAAGCCAGTTAGGAGCCCTCTATCCACCACCTGGGAGTATCACCTATCCCCCTGCTATGACAGCATAGTAGGTTTGTGGATTTTTGTATAGACTGTAAAACTTTGTACATTGGACTTGGTCTAAAATTTATAATGGACCTAATGGGGACGTCATTCTTATGGATTCTAGGGTATGAATTGGCTGTCGGTAATCTGGGATTCATGAATGTTAATTTTGAAATTTCCTGGTTATTAAGGAGAAAATGGGTGTTTTTGAATAATGTTTTTAGTTTTTTCTGAATTTCGGTGGCAGAGTCTTTTTGGATTATTTGAAAATTGTTGTTTGGAAAGAACTGTTGAGTTTTGGTTATGCATTCGTTCCTATCCATAATGACTGTAGTATTACCTTTGTCTGCTTTTGTTATGAGTAAATTGTTGTCCTTAATCTTTTCTTAGAGTTCTTTAAGTGGTTCTTTGTTAATGATATTTTTGTTATTCTTATTGAGACTGTTGATTTATTCGGGTAGTCTTTTCTTAATTTTGTATCTCACTTCATTATGAAGGTCAGAAGGAATTCTCTTAATGGTGAGTTCTATTTCTGTAATAGTGGTGATGGTGTTGTGGAAAGTTGAGGTGTTTGTCCAGTTATAGGATGTAAATGAGAGGGCATATAAGTCTCTGGTAAGACCCCAACTAGAGTATGGTTCCAGTGTATGGCACCCTCACCAGGATTACTTGATTCAAGAACTGCAAAAAATCCAAAAATCGACTTACCTGTTGCTAAATATCTCAATGTCAACACAACTGTTGATGACACTGATTTTCTCATTAGCGTGACTTTCTTTCGTATCAATGCTACTCTTCTCAGAAAATATTCAAAATCAGTCGCTGATATTTGCAGGAAATTCTTGTAGAAGACTTGGTCTTCCATGTACAATTCCTGTAGCAAGTTATTAACAACTCCACAATGTTCATGACCTAAAATCCAATCTCTCATCCAACATTTCCATTTTGCTCTTTCTCGTCTTTCTCTTCGTCGCCATAATAAAATCAATGATAAGCAAGCCACCGATAACACCTCACCAGAAGACATGCTTGCTACTATCAACATTTACATCCGCTAGAATAGCTGACTAGGAAAGTTGCATGCGAGAAAATTTGCGCCACATAAGTAGCGTGGTGTAAACACCCAGAGCAACATTTCTTTGGACGCACAAGTGTTCATGTTGCGCAACAAGAAAAAGGCAAACTTGTGTGCTGTGTGTCAACAGTGCAACACAAAAGTGGCATGCAAGTTTTGTTGCAACATGGACGAGTACTTTAAAGCAAGCAGAAATAGTGCTAATAGGTGGGTATGTGTGGGATCTGGTTAAGGCAATGTGAGAGAAGTTTAAAGAAGCAGAGATTGTTATCAGTGGGGTACTGTGCAGGAGAGTAGTGGTTTACATCCATCCTCACTTTTGCAAGAGGTAAGCTTTTATAATAGTTTCCATACCTCAATATTAAATTGCTCACTAAGCTTGACCTCGATAATTCTGTTTTAACTAATTTTAAATGGTTGTTCTATGACCTGCATTTTTCTTTAGTGAAGGTGGTCGATTCACAGTTTCAACTTGTAATAAATCAAGTACCGGTATCTTTTCTTTATATCAAGCTACTCTGCACAGTGGATTTCATTAAGACTAGCATAAAGTAAAATCCATTTATGTTTTCAGGTTTATGTAAGTTTTCTTTATTTCCCTTTCTGTTTGTGATGTTTTATAATAAATAGGTGCTAAACTAAATTATTTTTTACTTGAAGTTTCATCACAAAAGTTTACATTTCCTCGCCTCATAGGGTTCCTACCGCTTTCCACATCCTTGACCTTTAGGTGTCGTTGGTTACACCTGATTTTGTGTTTTGATGTTTTTTTCCTTATTCTAAATTTAATTATTTTCCAGGTTTCAAAAGATTTATTTCAATTCATATTTTAATATTCATTATTTAATAATTTTCTATGTATAATTTAAATTTAAGACTCGAATGTTACATAAATAATACGTTGTATGCCTGACCACATTCCAACATGACGACTCCCAAACTGAGCATAGTCAAGCTGACACATGCAGGTAGACTGCCCCTCTCTATCTGCATGAGTTGGTATAACCCCTCTAGCATGGCTGCAGAACCCAGCAACTGACAATAGTTAATATTTGTTATGTGAAGGCAGCAATGCTTGAAGTTCAATAATAGTTTACTAAAAAACTACAGTGGTACCAGATTGGCAGGAACACTGATGGTAGAGACATTGGAATATGCCAAGCCTAACTTCAATACTGCACAAGGGACCATAGGCACCCATGTCCGGGAGTAAGGGGGGGCTGCTTGCCCCCCT